>NC_059356.1:12855012-13155012 GCF_019703515.2 Myxocyprinus asiaticus | reverse complement strand
GGTTTTTGAGTCCTGCCGGGTTCGGGTCGGGTTGCAGACCTCTACCATGCACACATCCATTGTCATGGGCTATGCAATCCAGACCTTTTTCACTCAATTCAAACTTGCCTTGTCTGCATAGACAGTGTGGGATGACATTTCACAGAGAAACAGGTATTGTTTTATTATTTAAGAGATTTTCAAGTGCGAGATGCTGTGGAGAGAGCTGCACCATACCCCCGGAGGGCTCCAGGGGAACGACGTCTGCCAGAGGGTGCCCACAAACCTGTAAACCCGCCATCAGCAGTAAAAGCTGATGCATACGGACCCCAACCCTCCAGATGCACGAGCCTGGATGGCGGGCTGCCCCAGAGCGAGAAGTGCATCTGAATGGATGCAAAGTAAAGGCAGTGTTGGACACCTGGAGCTCTGTCAGCCTCATGCCAGATAAATTGACAGTGCTGAGGCTACCTATGTCAGAGGAACTCTCACCCTGTCTTTTAACCTGGGGGGGGAGGTGAGTGCTGTCTGCAAGGACAAGTCCCAGGTGGCATTTATGGGGGTTGGTGGTAAGTCCAGCCCTACATAGTGATGACAGTACCTTCTGGAGACATCTCTTAGCTCTTGGAGTGGATGACGACGTCATCCAGGTAGGCGGACGAGTATTGCTGGTTGGGGCACAGGACAATGTCCATCATCCTTTGGAAGGTGGTGGGGGCCCTATACAGTTCAAAGGGGTCCCACCCGTTCCACCACAGTGTAGGGCCCCAGCAAGGATGCCAGAAACTTGCAAGAGGCATTAGGTAATAAAACCAGGACCCGGTCTCCCGGGTGGAACTTACATGCCTGGTTGGGCTGGTTGTACACTCGCTGCTGGGCATGCTGAGCTTCTACCAGATGTTCCCTTACATACTAGTGGCATGACACGTTCAATTCTTTCCCTCAGACTGCGTAGGTGTTCAATGACCAAGCAATGGAGTGAAGATTACTGTTTTCAAGCTTCTTTGGTGGCGTCTAGCAGTGCTTGTGGCAGTCACCCAAATAGGAGTTCGAAGGGGGTAGAGCCCGTAGAGGCCTGGGGCACTTCCCGGATCCCAAAAGCATGTATGGCAGCATGAGGTCCCATCACGCTACCACCTGACGCAGCATCCACTTGAGCCTCTAGTTGAATTGCTCGATGAGCCTGTCAGTTTGTAGATGATAAACAGAGGTGCATAGTTGTTTTAACTTGAGTAGTTTGCACAGATCAGCCATTAGTCGGGAGACGAAGGGAGTATCCTGGTCCATCATTATTTCCTTGGGAATACCCAATCTGCTGAAGAGCAGCATCAACTCCTTTGCAATGTTTGCTGATGTCACTTAGCAAAGGGGAATCGCCTCTGGATACCTCATCATGTAGTTAACAGTCACCAAGATATGTTTAAGGCCCATGGCAGACTTTGGCAATGGCCCCACCAGATCCATGCCTATGCGCTCAAAGGGTACCTCGATGACTGGTAGCAGAAACAGGGGACTGGGTGGCATGTGATGGAGCATGGTACGCTGGCATACTTCACAGCTCCTGCAGTAACACTTCACCTCTGCATCCATCCAGGGCCAGTGGAAACAGCCGCGAATACATTGGATGGTGAGCCATGGGATGCGTATGTGCCAGAATGATTATCATTTCAGTCTTCGTACGAGGAACCACCAAAAGCATCTTCTCCTAGCCCTGCCTGGTTGTTACGCAGCACAACAAGCCATTCTGGACCACAAAGTGCGAGAAGGGTGAGGGTGGGATTGTTGGTTTTTCCCTTTGACTATTCTGACTTGTGTCCAGCAGCGCTTAAGGTGGTCATCTTCCCGCTGCTCTCTCCAAAATGAGCCTCCTGTGGTGACCTGCTGGAACAAATCAGAGTAAACATTGTGATGTTCATTCTGTGACTCACCCTCTCATTTGTTTTCTGTGGCCAGGTATGCCGGCTGGGCACGGGCCTTCCGAGGGGTCTTTGGGGGTCTTCAGATGGCGGGCTTAATCTTGGTTTTCTGGAACCTATCCAGCCCTAGCCAATCCCTTCCCAGCAGCAGTGGCACAGGGAGATCCTTGACCACACCCACTTCCAGGGTCCAAGAACAAGGTTCAGCAGAGATGGTGACAGATTGGGCAGGGACACACCTGGTATCCCCATTCATGCACATGATGGTAGAAGGCTCCGACTGGGATTCTCCATCTTAAAAGGTAGGGCTGCATGAGGCTGACAGAGCTCCAGGTGTCCAACACTGCCTTTATTTTGCATCCATTCAGATGCACTTCTTGCTCTAGGGCTCCTGTAGGCAGGCTATGGTGATGAACAATGCAGCCCGCCATCCAGGCTCGTGCTTCTGGAGGGTTGGGGTCTGTAGGCATCAGCTCCTCCTGCTGATGGTGGGTTTACAGGTTTGTGGGCACCCTCTGGCAGACATCGTTCCCCTGGAGCCCTCCGGGGGTATGGTGCAGCACTCTCCCCAGCATCTTGTGCTTGAGCTGCTTCTGATAGCTCCACTGCATCTACGAGCTCCGTTAAGGATGTGGGATTCTTCGTCCCAACCTTTCTGCAGTGGGGCCGAGGTAAAGCCCATAGCATTCGATCAACCACTGCATATTCTGATACTTCTGCTGCTGCAGGGTTTCCAGCAAGGAGCCACAAATTTGCCAGCCAAGAGAGATGTACTGCCTACACCCTCACCGGAACATGGGGCTGAAAATTCCAAATTATGGAATTTTTGGACAGCGCATACCGGCGACAGCCCCACCCTGGCAAGAATTTCTCTTTTTAAAACAGTGTAGTCATTCTCAGAAGTGGCCAGCAGCGAGTAATACACCTGCTGGGATTCCTCCGTTAAAAAGGGGAAAATAATAGGAACTCATTCAGCAGGGTCCCATCCCTCGTGGCTGGCAACCACCTTGAATGTATGCAAGTAAGCATCAACATCATCCTGCTCAGTAAGCTTGGTCAGGAGATGCTTAGCAGTGCATCTTGGTTCAGGGAGGGGCACCTGTACGGCTACCTCCACCCGCAGATGAATCAGCTCTTCTGCATTCTGATGCTGACCAGTGGCAAGCTGTTCTGTTAGTTGCTGCTGCCCGGTGACATGCTATTCCGTCAGCTGCTGTTGGCGAATCGAAACTTCTGCGAGATGCCGGATTAGATCTTATTCTTAGAGCTTATTCTGGAAGAGAAGTTAGAGAGTTGTAGTGAGAAATCTGGCCATGCCTCAGAAAACCACCGGAGAAATGAATCGCAGACAGAACTGGCTGAATTATCCTGGAGGGCTTTTTGTTACAACAAAGGAAGGGAGGTGAAAAGGGGTGATGAGGCAGGTGTGAGGAGGCTTCAGCCTATGTTGTGTCAGTGCTTGTGACATACAAAGGGGTTCCTATAGAGTGGGTGCAGGGAGTGGGGGTTCCCATAGTATGGCACTGCTTGGTCCACTGCTGGCAGGAGGTACACCAGATGGGTTTCAATCACTTCCTATAAGAGAGAGCAGACAGAGCATTAGTGTTCAGCCACCTTCTAGGTGATCTTCCTCCTGACTGTTTCTCCCACCAGCCTTTAAATCCCTCTCTCCTTGATGAGTGGATTGGGAGCAGGTGTGTGCGATCAGCCCGAGCAGTGCCGTTAATTATGGTTTCCAGTAGCGACACTGATTGAGACATAGGCCTCTCACCACAATATATATATATATGTGGATGGCCGGGTGCGTGTGCGTTATTTACCTGGGGAAGTGATGGCAGCAGGATGCACTATGAGAAGAAGGCAGGCCGGCGGAGGCAGTGTGATGCTCTGGGCAATGTTCTGCTGGGACACGTACCACCTACCTAAAGACTGTTAAAGACCACGTACACCCCTTCATGGCAATGGTATTCCCTGAAGGCAGTGGTCTCTTTCAGCAGGATAATGCGCCCTGCCACACTGCAAAAATGGTTCAGGAATGGTTTGAGGAACATGACAAAGAGTTGAAGGTATTGACTTGGCCTCCAAATCCCCCAGATCTCAATCCGATTGAGCATCTATGGGATATGCTGGACCAGTACATCCAATCCATGGAGGCTCCACCTCGCAATTTACAGGACTTGAAGGATCTGCTGAGACAACTGAGAGTTGCCTGGAAGAAGCAGTGCATATGGAATGCATATGGAATGACGAAGGGCAGTAGCCATCTTTATACCCAAAGAACAGGAATCCACCAACAAAAGTCAGTTTAGGTGTATTGCTCTACTGAATTTGGAGGGAAAGATATTCTTTTTGGTGGTAGCAAGGAGGATGCCTGATTACCTCCTGAAGAATGGATACATAAACACAAACTGCCAGAAGGCAGGCATACCAGGTTTTCTTGGATCTGTGGAGTATGCATCAGTAATATGGGAGCAGATCCAGTCTGCCAAGAGAGACAAGAAAGTCCTCCATGTAGTCTGGCAGGACCTGGCAAATGCCAATGGATCGGTTCCACATCAGGTTCCACAATATCACTAGTGATATTAAGAGCTTGGTAGATAGTTACTATGGGGACCTTAAAGTATGTCATGCAACACAGGAGTACATAACTGGAAGGCAGCAACTGGAAAAAGGAATTATGATGGGATGTTCAATCTCTCCCATCCTGTTCACAGCTGCATTCGAGATCGTTCTAATTGGTTCCAGACAGATGGCACGAGGAATCTGTGCACAATCTGGGGTAAGATTGCCAGCACTGCGCAGCTCTATGGATGATGTCACAATTATCCTCCAGAATGCTGCATGTACAAACAGACTCTTAAAATGTAAGAGCTTTTGGTATGGGGACAGGATGAAGATCAAGCCAGAAAAATCACGTAGCCTTTCTATTCATAAAGGGATTTGAAGCAACCAGGTATCATTTGAGGTCGGTGGTGAAAGAATCCTGGTGCTGGCAGAGCAGCCCATTCGAAGTTTAAGGAGAGAATACACAGCAGATCTGTCAGACAAACATATGGCAGTGTTTGTTCTGAAACAGCTGAAAGAGCACTTGGATAAGATAGACAATTTTCATCTCCCAGGCAAATGCAAGGTCTGGTGTTACCAATTTACACTGTATCATCGCCTGATGTGGCCACTAAAAATGTGTGAGATCACTGCAGCGACAGTGGCAAAGATGGACACCAAGGCCAAAAGTTACATCAAGAAGTGGTTGGGCTTGCCGCGTTGTCTTTCAAGCGTAGCATTTTTTGGAATAAATGCCTTACAACTGCCATTAAAGTCCATCACCCTGGGTTGCAAGCAGGAGACGACCCGGCTGTTCTTAGAACTAAGGGAATCAACAGACCTGTCAGTGAGGGATTGTCAAGCCCTGGTCCAAACTAGCTGTGCCTGGAAGGCAAAGGAGGTTGTAAAAAGGGTGGTTGCAAGACTGAGGCAACAAAAGATTGTAGGAAGAATCCAATCAGGAAGAGCAGTACTTAGATAGGGGATGGCTCCCAAACTGTGGTAAGCAGCCTCTTAAAAAAAAAAAAAAGACAGAAGAAAGCAATGGTAGTGACAGAAGCAACTGGGATGGAAGAAGGGTATATGATTTGAGCAGCCAGCCGGCAGCAGAAAGGGACAGTATGGGAAGGTGCATCTAATAGGGTTTTAGAATGGGCAGACCCATGTGTATATGGGTATGTATGTATGTATGTATGTGTCTGTATGTATGTGTCTAATTAGTTTTTATTTTATTTTTTTTTATTGTTATCTATGTCTTGCTGCTGTTTTTGTATTGTATTTGTATTGTTGTACACTGGAAGCTCCTGTCACCAAGACAAGTAAGCATACTTGGCAATAAAGCTGATTCTGATTCTGCTTCTGGAAGATAACCCAGGCCAGGCCAATTTTACTAATAAGATCCACCTATGACACTCTTCCAAGCCCTGGAAATTTGTTTTTGTAGTATGCTAAAGAGGAGAGTTGTCCCCTCTGTGAGGCCCAAAGAGTAAATCTGCAGCACATGTTGGCCGGATGCAAGACTGCCTTGGCACAAGGACAGTATAGGTGGCGGCATGATCCGGTTCTGTGAAAGCTGGAAGAGATCCTAGAGGTGTGCAGAATAAAGAACAACAAAGGCCATCATGCTCCTCAGAGGAAGTACATTGAGTTTGTTAAAAAGGGAGGTGCCACACAAGGCACAGCACAGAGGGAGGAAAGGTAAATCCTGGCACATGGAAGTGATTGGTCAATGGTGGTCGACCTTGGCAAGCAGCTAAAATTTCATTCTGAGATTGCCCTTACCTTCTTGAGGCCGGATATAGTGTTATGGTCGGCATCTGCTAGGATAGTCATAATGATTGAACTTACTGTCCCATGGGAAGAGGGACTGGAGGAAGCCTATGAGAAGAAGAAGCTAAAATATGCTGATCTGGCCAACGAGTACAGGGAAAATAGATGGAGGGCTGTCACTTTCCAGACACTGGAATCTTTGGATCAGCGTTGAAAAAGTCTCTGAAGGAAATGGCAGAGGAAGCAGAAAAAGGGAGCTTCTGGCTAAGGGTTAAAAAGGAAGAAGGAAAAGTGGGGTGTGCAGAAGTTAGAAAGTAGGAATAGGGAGCAATTGCAATATGTGGTGAGTAGTATGTAGAAGAGTAAGGGGTGGGGAAGAATTATTTCCGCTGACCCTTATCTGGGGGTTTCTGGAGAGGGATTGAGTGGAGGAGTGAAACCAGGCCAAGCTAGGCATTGGAGGGGTGGCTGACGCAGTCTTGCGACTCGCCTCTCACGTCGCACTCCTACTAAATCTGTTGGATGATTTGTTTAAGAATAGGCACTGGATGGGTGGTATGTCTGCTCATGGGGGTGCAGTGGCAGATTTAAGCATGGAGGCGGCACGAGGGACCCACACAGACACAGACACATAGGTCAACAACTTTTGGGGGCGTGTTGAAGCGTGTTACGCCCAGGGCGCAATACAAGCTAGAACCGCTACTTGGGGGGGGGGGGGGTTGTATTGAACCCTGGTTGTATGGTATGTCTCGACGAGAAAGGACAAATGTCTTGATGGGAAAGCAAGAACGAAAGGCAATCGAAAGGATCCAGTGTCCAGCTGTGGGGGGTGGCAGGGAGACATCCCCGACCGCTGTCCCACCACCAGGAGATGTTCTTGGATTAATGGGGCGAAACATCTGTGATTGGTGGCTCCCAGCTGATGACCTCGTAGCTAGATGACCGGAGGCACCGGCGGAGCTGCGGCAGGCAATAATGTGCAGCAGGTTTAGACATCTACCTGTGCAGCAGATTTTTTAATAAAGTATGTTTTGAGTCTGAAAACTGTCTGCACTTGGGTTTTCCTTACTAATACCTGACATGCCACAGCAAAAATATGCTAATATGGTAATGTGCTATCGAACTTACTCCTTTAGCCTATTTTAAAAAGTAACATTTCAATGTTAATAAAAAAATGTAAACAAATGCATGTTTTCTTCAAGGGTTTCTCAATTAAGAATGCATTGCCTATTGAAATCAGTTTTATTATTTCCCAAATCCTGTGTTCCATTTTATTTTTTAGAATTCCATGTTTTAAAGTTTAATTTCACTTCATCAAATAATGACTAATCAAATGTATTCCTAAAACTTTTAACAAATGAATCAAGAGCAGTTACTTTTCAAAATACCAAAGATTGATTTATCAAACTTTTATTCAGTACAAAACTCTTACTTATGATGTACAGTATTACTTTATTATTAATAGTATTGGTATTATTAATTCTTATTTTTTTATATGATTACTACAGAGAATACAACATTTTTCTATGCATTTGTAATATATAGGTATTTATGTCACAATTAGTTCAATTTCAAGTGTCTAGCTTGTATTTTGAATCAAGATTTTATTTTGACATGTTGTTTTAACGGAAGCTTCACAAGTCAGGATAAACATTTCGCTACATGGCCCAGTGTGATTATTAAAGTGCAAATGCTGTGATTTAATAATATAAATATAACGTTTACATGTGCTGCATGCTTCACAGTGGATGAGCGCTGTTCTTTCATCTCTTATAACACACAGCGCGCATGATTCTGTTGAGTTTGGAATTGTGTTGTCGGCTTCACACATTCACTTTAAAGGTGCATCATATGACAATATTAGTAATTTTGAAACATGTATAAAATCATGAGCACTCACATGAGCTGAAGAATCAAGTCATATCAGTAACCTTATAAAAGCTGTTTTATTCTACATGGAGAGGGTCCGCACATGGGGGTTAGGGTTAGGGTTAAACAAGAAAAAACTTAGGGCAAGATTAAATTTTATCCTTCGGAAATTGATTGTATCCTGAAAAGTGTGTGTTACCAGAATGGAGAAAGGTGGTTGGAGGAGTGATATTAGCTGAAATGAAAAGTTATTTCAGAGGGAGAGCGGAGTTGATTAAAGATTACAAAAAACAAGCAACTTTTTATTTGAAATTATTGCTTTGATGAATTGTGGAAAACAAGACCAGGAGCATGCAGTCTTGTTCATCTAGATTTCATGTTGACTTTTGTTCTTTAAACAACAACATGCTTTTAAAGCAGGATGCATTTCACACCTGAGCTTTTGTTCTTTGAAGATTGATTCCACTCCTCCATGAAAGGACAAGAAATATTCTATCTGTCTTCAGATTATTTTTGCTTCACCTGTCACTGACATGCCAGGAACATCAAAGCAGCGTGAGATGCAATGCTGGCACAAAGGACAAACATGATCCAGAGAATAAAGGAAAACAAAATACATACAGTACATACAATTTGTCTTTGTGTGCATATGTTAATGAGGTATGTCAAACTAGCCTTACATTCTCACTGCTGATGATCCTTTTTGTAGTTGTTGTTGCTGACAGAGATGTGTTTGCGTTTGTGATTTGTGCAAGTGTTAATAAAAACCCTATAAAAAAAAGATTACACTACAACTCTAGAGATAACACAATTCTAAAGAAATGTTGTGTTATGTTTCTTATGTTATATTTTGTGTTATGTTATGTTTAGTTGTGTTTCAAACCAGCTGGCAAAGCTTCCCAATGGAAACGGTGGAATTGTGGAATCTAAAAATATAAGTGAAGGTGAGACTTCAAAGAGACCATGCTGGAGAAGCAAGTTTTGAAATAATATTAGAATCGTTATGGAGGCCTCAGATATGGCGTGATGTCAAGCAGACTTGGCTGCTGGTGGAAAAGCCACAGAAACAGACTGTTCATTCCAACACCAATGAATTCAAACAGTTTTGAATGTGGAAAACTGCAGCAAATTAGCCATAACTGCATAATTTAATATGTAGAGTAGCTAGAACCTGTATAAACCATTGGCAACAAGACAAAAACAAGAAACAGCATTCCTAGCAAAGTTAACCTTGATAATTTGAAGGATTTTTGAGTGAAGCGGGAAATTATGGCTGAAACTTGGTTTTATGTATTGGGATTAGATTAGTTCATGAAAAGTAGACTATTACATTAGCAGAAAAGACAGTTTAAAAGACAGAGAGTTGTTACACTTTAATAAAAAAACTATGAAAACGTTATTTATATTTTTAGAATAATGTGCAGTGATGAGTAAGTCCATGTATCAAGAAAGACAACATTATCAAGAAAGCAAAAATATATTTTGACTTCATGTTAAGGACCTTGTAAAGTAAATTGTAAACTACTTATTCAATTAACCTTCTGGGTGAATTCACTAAGAAAAAAGCACCAACATCTACCATGGTAGTGCCATGTGTTTTTGGAGATGTACCATGTTAATACCATGTGTCATGTAAACACCAAGGTATATGACAATGACTACGATGATCATTCAATGCCATGGTATTTACATGTATCAAAGTATCTTATGTTGGGCTGGGAATTGATACAGATATACAGATCTGATATATACTTGACATGATATATACTATACTTGACAGTCTAATGGCTTTTTTATGTTTATTTAATTTGTAGTTTTTGATCAGCTGACTGCTAATAAGAATATTAAAAGAGATAATATACTACAGTATAATACAATTTGGTTGCATATGCAAGTAATTTAATCGCATTGTAGAGGGTTGTTGAGTGAAAGATCGATCTTGGGATTTAAGAATCAATATAGAGATCGTTTAAATGAAGATTGCGATGCATCAGAAAATCTATATTTTACCCAGTCCTAATCATCTATTACCAACACTGTACCATTGTACTGGAAAAGTAATTTCTTTGTACTTTTGTATGAAAACAAAGATTTACCAGTGTCAGAGACAAAAGTTTAGACCAAATGCATTTTTGTTAAGATCCATAGCCAACTTTCTCAGTTTATCTTTCTCCCACCTCTGTAAACAACAATAACACAGCGTAGCAGGGAAAACCCTTTCAGATCTCTCTTCAAAAGTGTGCTGAATAAAGATTTAGGAGAGCAGAGAGAGTTGCCAAGGTGATAAGGATTGGCATGCCCAGGCAAGAAACCATAGAAACATTTGGAATTCTGCAAAGTAGGTCTGTAACGAATCATATCTCCGATGTTCAGAGCAGAACAGAGGATCAGAAGAGTTTGAGGGAACAGCAGTGTCGACAGAAACACAGAATATAACCTTCATGACCAGCCGCTGAGAAAAAGTAATAGGGGATACACTCAGGGCTCAAGTTGAGGGGGGATGCGATGGGATGCCATCCCCCTTGTTGCAAGAAATACCAGAAAGCATCCCCCTTGTAAAACCACCATTCCCCCTTATCATCCCCTTTGGATCAATTGTGTTATGTACTGTATTACTTAGAACTAATCATGCAAGTAAAATATTACATTTTCTAAGTTTGATAAATAACAGACTTTAAATAAGGGCGATTAGCCAATCAGAATGCTATTTCGACGTGTGAGGTTGCCAGATTTCTATAGGTGAAATCCTCCAATCAGATCTGGACACTTGTACAGTTCGGATATATTCTGCCAGGGTGACACTTTAGTCACACAACCAGGCAACCTTGAGCATGCGAGCTCTCACTCCACTGCAAAAAGACGCCGGTTTTCTGAAAAAACTGGCAAACATGTATGTCGGAGTTTTTCCCGGTGTGTTCACATGAAACTAACGCCACTGAACGTAATGCAAAAAAGTTTTGCGCACTTTAAAAAATGGCCAACAGAACAGTTCAAGAAAATATTTAGTCTTTCTTAAAAAGAAGAGAACAGATGGTGAGATATTGCTATGACGAGTGTATAGTTACAACATGTAAGCCAAAAACATGTTTTCAATTCAAACTGTTTTCAGGGTTTCGCCCATAAAACGCTTTTGTATGTAGAAAAAAATGTTTACACCACTGTTTAAGCATCCTTCTTAGAAACAGCCCAAATGTCCTTTACTAGTTCGGTTATTGGAGTTTTTTTTTTTTTTTTTTACAAATTAACCACAGTAAAAAGAGGTGACCTGCAATTATAACCTCAAGGATCTATTTCTACTTGATATAGCCCATAAAAATTACCCATATAACCCATGTGTCATTATATTATAGTAGATGTTTTACCAGTGCCCAATTTTTTTTATTGGCTCCAGAGTGATTTGTCACATGACATTTACATCTCAGGTTATTGCCTCAAAAACGGTTTTGCCCAGAACTGAGTGACCATGAGAGAAGATGGTGAAATGAACACTAGAGGCACTAAAACAACAATTACTTTTATCCCTTTTCACACAAATCACGAGTAAAATGGCAGATTGTTAGATCATAAACACTTACTTTTCACCCTGTTCCTCACACAATGCTATCTTATGACATCTAATCTCTTTTACTAGCGCGCATGACTCATTTTAACATTTGCATTACATAATCAACTACATTTACAAGCTTGTACGAGTGTGATCAAATTGTTTGGTAGCTCAACTGATAGAGTGTTGCACTTGTGACGTAAAGGAGAGGGGTGCAAGACCACATGTGAGCCCAAAGTGTCATAGAAGCACCACAAAATGACGTGGTTGTGTTTTTCATCTCACATATGCTTTTTATTACACTATAGGTTAGGTTTAGGTTTAAGGTTTATTCAGTTGGGCAGTCACATACCAATCAGATTCCGCCTCTGCAGATGGTCGGAACTCCACAAAGCTGCAGTGCGACACTGTATTTGAAATGACTGGCCTCTGGTCTGTCATCTGTCTTTTGTCATTTGATGCAGTGAAAAGGTGGCTTCAGTCCAGTAAGATGAAAGAAAATGATCTGCAAAAATTTCTTTCTTAGGAAGTGTAATTAAGTAAAAGTACAAGGATTCCGTTTAAATTACACTTGAGTAAAGTAGAAATCCCAAAAAATTATACTTAAGTATTTTTACTCAATTAATTTACACCCCTGTTTTTACAATAATACTTCTGCAAGCTGCATGGAATTTGAATGCAATACAATAAGAAGAACTACATTAACGGATTAAGGACAGTCCTCAGTGGCCTATTTGAGTTATACTTGTCTAAAGTCAGCTGTGAAAGTGAGTAGTTTTGATATCTAATATTGAGAAAAAAAAAAATAAATTGTGGATAGGCCATCTTGGGAAATCCGCTGCTATGGCATTTCTTTAATACTGTTTAATCCCATGAGGACACAATTAATGATCCAATTAATTGCATTATCAGATTAAATCTCAGAAAGCCTAGAAATGTCAAGCAAACACCCAACACCAGTTCAAGACAACCTCATAATTACTCACCCTATAATACTGCAACTTAATATATTTTCTTTCTATAGCTTTCTATAAAAATGTGACCAAGAATATTCTTATTGTCTACTTAAAATCAAAAAAATGAAATTAGATAACAGAATTAATTCATTTATCATAATATTAATATCTATCATCTACACTGGGGTCCAAAAGTCTGAGATCACAATTGAAAATATGGGAATTTATTTAAACCTGGAAATAAACAAAAAGCTTTAAAGGGATAGTTCACCCAAAAATTTAAATTCTCTCATCATTTTCTCACCCTCATGCCATTCCAGATGTGTATGACTTTCTTTCTTCTGCTGAACACAAAGGAAGACATTTCAGCTCTGTAGGTCCATACAATGCAAGTGAATGGTGGACAGAACTTTAAAGCTCCAAAAATCACATAAAGGCAACATAAAAGTAATCCATAAGACTCCAGTGGTAAAATCCATGTCTTCAGAAACGATACGATAGTTGTGGGAGAGAAACAGATCAACATTTAAGTCATTTTTTACTATAAATTCTCCTCCCTGTCCAGTGGGTGGTGATATGCATGACGAATGCAAATCGCCAAAAACAAAAGAAGGAGAATTTGAAAGCAGAGATGTATAGTAAAAAAAATGACTTAATTTCACACCCGCACATATCATCTTTTGAATCTATTATGCATATGCTTTTGAATCATATCGCTTCTGAAGATATGGATTTAACCACTGGAGTCGTATTATTTACTTTTATGCTGCCTTTATGTGCTTTTGGAGCTTAGAAATGTTGGTATCCATTCACTTGCATTGTGAGGACCTACAAAGCTGAAATATTCTTCTAAAAATCTTTGTTTGTGTTCAGCAAAAGAAAGAAAGTCATACACTGTCCTTGTAGCCTGTGAAGACTGTCACATCGGGGGTGGATGTGTGCCACAGCTGGGCATGCAGGGGCGAGGAGACCGCCGCTGGAACGCCAATCCTGCAAGGAAAAACCCGTGGACGGTGGTCATGATGACGACCGTGCACACTGGATATGTGACCCAGGGAAGGAGGAAACCGCTCTTTCGCTCTTTTTCAAAGAAAAAGGCAACAAAAGATTCTCCACCCGGCCCTCCACTGGGGGATGGAGTGGTCTTACTACCAGCTCCAATGCAGTGGGTTTCGTTGACCCTGGGTCGCCCGTCTCAGGGGCGTTTTGACGACCTTTGTGGGTTCTTAGCTGCCGGCCATGAGACAGGTGGTGTCTGCTTCCTGTGGTGGGCTCCTTGCCTTGGCCGGGCCGAAGGGGCGGGCTGCAGCAGAGCCAGTGCAGTCACCGCAGGGGGATGCCCTTGGCGATGAGCAGACAGAGTGCAGGATCTTGAGCCACGCTGGGGCAGGATATGCCCGATAGCCTCCATCTGCTGCTTCACCGTCGAGAACTGCTGGGCAAAGTCCTCGAGGGTGTCGCCGAATATGCCAGCCTGGGAGATGGCAGCAAGGAACCGTGTCTTGTCAGCCTCACCCATCTCGACCAGATTGAGCCAAAGGTGGTGCTCCTAGACCACTGATGTGGACATCGTCCGCCCAAGAGTCCGCACCGTGACCTTCGTCGCTCGGAGAGCGAGGTCGTCGCCGAGCGCAGTTCCTGCATCAAATCTGGGGTGGAACTACCCTCATGCAGTTCTTTTAGCGCCTTGGCTTGGTGGACCTGCAGGAGAGCCATGGTGTGCAGGGCAGAGGAGGCTTGTCCAGCAGTGCTGTAGGCTTTGGCCGTCAGGGATGACGTGAACCTACAGGGCTTGGACGGGAGCTTTGGGCGTCTGCGCCAGGTGGCGGTGCTCTGCAGGCATAGGTGCACCGTGAGTGCCTTATCCACCGGGGGAATCACGTATAGCCCCTGGCCACCCCGCCATTGAGGGTAGTGAGGGCGGGGGAGCTGAGAAATCGGGACCGGGCAGTAAAAGGTGCCTCCCACGATTTGTCAGCTCCTCGTGCACTTCCGAGAAGAAAGGCACTGGAGCGGGGCGTGGCTGCTTTGAGCAGCACCGCGAGCCCAGGAACCAATCATTGAGCCGCCCGGGAAAGCATGTCCGTCATCTTGCATCCGCCTGTGACTGGGCAATCGACCCCCGAAGGGGGGAGCCCAGCTGAGGATTCTGCGTCCGACTGGACAAGCCTGCTCTCCGATGCTGCGCTCGAGAGCTCATCAGCTTCGCGGGCTCCGAACAAGAGGTCGAACTCGCCGTGAGACGAGCTGGCGGACTCATCCGGAAGCCCGATCGGGGCAGACGAGCGTGCTGGGGAATGGGAGGTCCGCGGGGGGATATCCGGCGGAGGCGATCCCATTGGAGTTCTTACGAAAGCAAGCCACGACCGCAACGTTGCCATGGTCATGTTCTCGCAGTGAGAACATGAACCATCCACAAACGCTGCCTCTGTGTGGGTCGAGCCCAGACACGAAAGACAGCGATCGTAACCGTCTGAAGTTGAGAGGTAACGACCGCAACCAGGAATAACACACAATCGGAAAGGCATCTTTAAAAAGACGCGTCTTTAAAAAGACGCTTCATGTGTGCCGCTCTTTTAGAGAAATATACTCTTTCAGGAAAATATACTCTCTTTTCTCTGCCAAAGCGCCCAGGGGCATTCTCTGCAGTGCACCAGTGTGTCCAGGGGAGTGGCATGCAAATACCACTCGGCAATTTTCATTGGCCTTTTATCAAAGACCAGAGGTGTTTCGGACTCCCAAGAGTGACCCCTAGTGTCACTACATCGACACAATGTCGAGTGAGTGACAGATAGGGAAAGGGGAACATACCAAATACTAAGGAATTCTGAAATTCATGTAAAAAGGTTCTAATAACATTTTTCCCTCAAAGGGTTTTGCTGATATAATACTGTATAATTAGCAATGAAAAATATTGTGTTCGATTATAAAATAATGCAAAAACAGAAGCATTTTCACTAATAATCAGTCTTTTGGGTTCTATTATATACTTTTGGACTGGGAGCTGGTGCAAATGAACCTCCATTCTCTAAAGAGACGACAAATATATATAAAAGAACTGAGGGGGATATATTCGTCCTTATCTCTAGGTAGCAAGCTGGTTGACCCACTGTACCTCAGACAGGCGGTAAGCTCCTGGAGACATTCCTTTACATTTAGAGCTTTCCTAATGGATAAAGGTTACACTGTCCTCAGGTCATATAATATAGGATGACAAGGACAGACGGCAGATAGGTCATTGTAATCCCATTGGGGGTCCTCTCGCCCCAGTACTGTGATTATGAGGACGACAGTAGGTCAGGGTCACAATCCTACAGTGGAAATAGAGGGTCTCTAACTCTTTTTGTCCTTTCGAGCTGAGATCAGGCTTATTTTAGGTCTGTTGCCAGCAGGGGATATATTACCATCTGCTACTAATGTAGGAACAGTGATTTGCCATATTGACAAATGAGGCTTTTTGCAGCTCTGTTAGAGGCACTCAGATATGCTTGATTATCATTGGGCCATGGAGTTTGAGGCTGGCATGCAGTTTAGCATGATGTTAGTGGGGAATGTTTTCAGTTGTAAAAATGATTACATTATGATTACACTTCTTGACATTTTATAAAATAGGTTTTAAAAATATATTAATTTTCATTTTCATCATCATCATCATCTTCCTTAACTGTCACTGACCCTTAAAGAGAAAAAGTTAAATAAGAACTGGGAATTGAAAATAGTCAATGGCTGGTTGAAAGAATATCCCTCATGGGCTTTGAAATGTAATCTACAGAATCTTTATGTGATTTTATTAAGACTCTTGCGTCAAAGCATTATTCAAACCTATTACCACATTTACACATGCTGCTGCATATCTAGATTATTTGTGAATAAAGCTTTTTTCAAGGGTAAGTAATACTGAATTTATAAAAAGCTTATAGGACATTTTTATGACCAAGTGACTATCAAACTCGGATTAGGGACCATGTTGAGTACCATATGTAAAATTCAGTAATCTTATTTGGCATAGCTTAAAGCTTCCATTTCAGGCATGGCTGGTATTATGCAAGTCTAGTGCTTAACAAAGCATACAAGAGCTTAAACAGCTACTGAAACAAAAGGGATTTAACCTCTGTGCAGAATGTTGCTTCTAATCACGTCATGTCTTGTGCTCTCCACCAGGCCTTATGCTGTTAAGTTATAATTTGTTTTAAAAAGTTTATAATGAGGTTTTATGGGGAGGACATTCAGCCCAAATATGATAACACTAAACTAACTAACTAAAATAAAAAATAGAAAAGTTGACTAGTTCACTGGAGTCGTCCATTCCTGAAATTATCTGATCACGTGAATTGTGAACCAAAACACTCTAGAGCAGGACTATTTGTTTGGAACTAATGCCACCTTCTAAATATATATATATATAAAAGGTTTTCCAAACACTCCCCCATCTGCCATTGGTTGGGCCCAGGGGTCAGTTTGTCTAGCTTTCCAGTTAGCTTTTTAAACAGAATGCAAATTAATCACAAACATTTCTTTATATTATAGTATCCAGGACTGCATGAGTCAGCCTAGCAACTGTCGTTGACCCTTTTCGCAGACTTTTAAACTAAAACTGCAATTGTATGAGGCTGACACAGAAGAAGCAAGGAAATCATAAAGGTTGGAGAACCCTGTTTTTCATTATCCTGCAGTGTCCTGATGGAGCTATCAGCACCAACAGCTAAATGATACCAAACAGCCATGGTGACTGAAACACTGAGTGCGTTTACATGCACGTTTTAACATGCATGTTTTTACACCGATTATGCTTAATAAACCAACAATGCGTTTGGTCATTTAAATGCAATGAACGGCATTCTTTTATCGATGTAAGGTCATAAACGGCTCAACACGGGTAGATTATTGCCCATTACAGCGAGTTCGTGTGGTATGTAAACACCTTAACCGACATTCTTACCAGCTCATCCACTGTGCGCACATGTTGAGGGCATGCCTCTTCACGGTTTGACATCAAAAGCAGAGAATAACGTGATTATTTCAAATGTCATGTAAGCGCGGATTTCTTGCCTTGTAAATTTTTTTAAATAAACTAATTTTAGAGAGTAATCAGCATATTGGTGTGCATGTAAACGAGCTCATTGCTGTTATATGAACTGATATATTTAACTACTCTACAACTCTGCTTACTAGTCTTTAACTACTACTGTATGTACTAACATGAAAATACATACAATACAATGTGTGTACTGTGTAACTATGTGTTGTTCTGCAAAATTCTCACAAGATTCACATTATTTATTAGATTATTTGTGCAGCTCTAACATCAATACAATTTTCAGCTTTTCATGTAATGTACATTTTGCATATGGTATTTTTTTATGTTATTGTTATGAAGAACAGTCTTAAATCAGTCTCTTAACTCTTATCACATGGCTTGTTACAAGTGTCCTTGAACTGGATTCATGTTTTAAGTCGACTATGGTCAAAGCCAGTTCTTAAGGCAGGCATATACGGTGCGATTTTCGGCTGTCACGCAAGCTCCCGACCGATTCTTTCCAGTCGGGAGAGATCGCATGGAAATCGTGGGTGCTCGTGTGGTCGTGGCTCACATCGTGTGAGAGGAATTACGAGTGGAGCCGAGCGGAGCGAGGGGCTTAAGAGCAGCTCATGACCTCCAGATAATTTTTTTAAATGTTTAAAAAATTTGGGCTGATTTGGCGATCTACCTGAAGTTGACCAATCAAGAGAAGGTGTTACAACTCACACGATCAATGTAAACTGAGTGTTCATGAAGCTTTTAAACATTTGGAGAAAATGGTCATGTTAAAACTGTTTTCCCCATATTATTCACGACCACATCACTGTTTCACAGATTCTACAGAAATACCATGCTGTTCTCTGCTCTTCAAACAAATAATTTGCCATACGGGTTGTGCTAGAAAACAATCTTTATCTCTCTGACAGACAGAGTTTTCAAATTTTCATCATGGTCTATTTTTATTCGTCATACTTGCATTCGTTTCAGTTCTAGGGCGACATTCAAGGGGGTATAGCATCTGTTATAACTGTATATACACGAGAGTGGATATGTATTAGAAGATTTTTTTAAACTCTCCAAGTGCGTGCCTAGTGAAACAAAGGACTTCTAGGTTGAAAGCTCTACCTATCAATCAACCGCTGCGCTAAAACAGGATTTTTTTAACTTTGCAGTGTGCGGGTTTAAAGCACATTCACATGGACAAGACCTCATGGATCTTCTTCAGAATGTCTGCTATAAACATGCGAGCAGTGACACAGATGAGAAGTACATAGCCTACATCTAAAGCTGAATAGTTCAGGTAGCCTACTCCAGTAAAATAACTCAGAATTCTGCACTAAACGTCATGTTTGCACTTAAATTAAATCCAAGTATAACTGACAGAAATGGTGCGCGAATTTTCCGCACTTTCTTTTTAATCTTGTACATTTTGTGCACTTTATCATCATGCAGTAACTGGCAGCAACACACTGACGTTATGATTGATGTATGCAGTCATCAAATCACACAGCCTCCCTTCGAAATCTCAATCTGTCAAATGTTGGACAGCATTTGTAATAAGTATCCTTTTTTTTTTTTTTATCGGCAGATGAGTTTTCAGCTAATGCAGCCCCTGGCCATGCCAGTCTTCTTTTTTATTTCTAAATCACAAGCTACGAGGAATTAAAGCAATGTCCTCCTCTGGCTTTATGTCTTATAATGAATCCCTCCCGAGTCTCAGAACTCGCATCGTGTACACCGGGCCTTTTAGTTGACCAAGGTAAACTTTATTTCAGTCTGTCAATAGGAACAGATGGTCATCTCCGGGGTCATGGGATCTCTCTTAGAGGTAGAATATACTATTTCTAAGAACATCTCTAAGCCATTTCGTGTACATGTCCTCAAGATTGTCACACTACACCTTCAAACATTTCCCCATTCTTGACATGAGAGTTGAGTCCTAGTTCCTAAACCAAAGGTAACATTACACAGTAAATGCCATGGTTGTGTGACATGTTATGTGTGATATTTTATGCTCAATAGCACCCATAAATATTGTAAAATCTTGGTAATGTTTCACAGTGTGGGGCAGACCTCACTGCATTTAAGAAAATATCTTTAAGAATTAACAATAAACCACACCCTGGTATATCCAATTTTCAGAACAGAGTGTTTTGGCCCTTTAGCTTAATCTTCACTCTAATAGCATCAGGGCTTCTCTGCTCACTCATATTGTGGACTGTCAGGTGTCTGTACTATGTTTTTCTCACCTGTCAAACAACAGCAGTTTAGCACATATCAGCCTGTGGGTATATGTGCAAACAACAACCTCCCAGCTTGGAAAAAAAACAACCCATTTACAATTCTACCCCCCTTGGTATAATTGAGGAGTGCTTCTGCATGAGTTCTGGCTGGCATTCTGCTATTGCCAGGGGCTTATTTTATGACCTGCTCACAGCTAAATGAGTGTGATTTGTAAGCAGTTAAAGATTGCCTGATAATAGATGGAGGTAATCATTTGCTTGTTGCTCACATATAATTGGCGGACTGGAGAGAAAAAAGCATTTTACAGGTTAAAATAGCATCCAGATTGGAGCTGTTCATATACGAATCGTTGTTGCATCAGTCAGTGCTATTATTTAAGTGTAGGTCTATGTAAACATGCTAAATGAACATGTTTGTTTGTCACAGCTGTTTTTCAGCACCTTGCATCATGATTGCTTGTAAGACCCTGTTTCAAGTTAAAGCTGAAGTGTGTATTTTTTATTTTATTTTTGTAGTTTGATAAAATACTTTGTCTTTTCCAAGCTTAATATGTAGAGATAGCTATAAGTAAACAACATAGAAACATTGGCTATAATTATTAAATACTGACAATCTGTTTACTCTATCAATGGCAGACGGGGGAGCGTTCAAGAAAGTCATTATGTTTGCAGTTTTGTTTGGTCTGCAGTTATAGTTCAACTTAAAAAAAACCATCGTGAGACCCAGTTTGTACCTCATGTTTTTAATGCAAGAGTGAGTCCTGTGTGAACAGCCCCAAGTAAGACTTTTCAATGCAAGTTGTAGAGAATAAACTTATTGTGGAAACTTTTTAAAAATGAAATACTTGTGTTGATTCCCAGAAATATGAGTATTTTACAGTTGTGTTCTTCAATTTGTTATTAAACGAATGGGCGGTACATGTAAAATGTGGGCACACGGAATTATTTGCTAAGCTCTAATTTGCCTTCCATTACCAAGGTAACAGTGGTCTTGATGTGTCAGTTAACATCAGGTGCTGTTTCATAAGCCCAAGGGAAATGTATCCACCCTCAAAACTGTCTCCTATGACCTGACAGGATATGCTGTCCCTCCTGAAGCTCCAGATAAAAGTAACCAGATTGAAATACAGTGGGACTGAGTATAGACTGAGAGTACTACACTCTTACTGATAGATAAGCATGCAAGGGTCAGGGCATTTGTAGAATTTTGTGAATGCTAGGCATTACAATTCTGTGGAAATTTGCAGAATTTTGTTTTGCCCTACACATTAGCAGACTGTTCAAAAGCATTGAAAAAATTGAGTCACATCTAGGACAGATTTGCATGCTTCAACAACATGCACTGTAAAAAAAAAAAAAAAAAAATGAAAAGCAAATGTTTGTTTGCAGAGCTATTTCTACCTCATGACCCTTAAAAATACTTCTGTTGGTGTAACCTAATGTAGTCAGGTTGATTCAGTCATATAAAATAATGTTTAATTGAATAAAACCCAGTTAATTTAGATGTTACCACATGAAGCACATTACTAGGTTTTACAGTGGTAATTTTTACTGATTTATTAACTAGGTTTGATTACCATTGCTTTTCACCATTTTGAGGTAAATTGAGTATAACTAAATATCACTTTATAATCATTCCCATTAGTGTTAGGATTAAAAACATTATTTCACACTTACAGATCAGTATATGTACATTCAAATATGAAAATATTTGAAAATATATAAATCAAGGTTTCATGACTCTTCTAACTATTTGAATTAACGTTAACTACAGATCACTTAAGCATTATATAATGTAATGAGGCTGCGTAATGTTACTTTTGAACCTAAGTGTAATCCACCCCTTATATTCAGTATGCTTAAGCATGGGCTACCAGTCTTTTATGCATGCATGTACTGTACAGTATATATGGGTATCATAATACTGTACACAATTTGTCTATCATGTCAACAGTCTATTGGGTCAATAAAGCACACAATAGAAGAGAAGACATGTTACGCTCCAGTAAAAATAGGTTTATTTTTTCACGGCACAGAAATACTCAGTGTTTTGCGCCCCTGCCATACTGTTTGGTTTGAAGTAAAAAAAAAAAAAAAATACAAATACAATAAGTGAATACAATAATGTTTTACTCATTTTATCTAATTAATTATAAAAACAAGTGGCAGACAACATTTGAGCCTGATACAATAAGTCAATTTTGAAAGTACATAATAAGGGGTTGAATAAAACTCAACCATTGATGTATGAAAAAAAAAAATATGATGAGAAGTTCCACTTCCACTTTTTGCAATTCTTGCAAGTAATGAAGCAAGTTAACTGAACTTGTCCCTATTATATTCATACTGAAAAGGCCCTCAGATTTTTAAATATTGAGGTTTTATGAAAGGTCTTACAGTAATATGAGGTCATAATTTAGACAGAGATGTTTGTGCTTTTCTGTGTAACAGAATTGCAAAAGAACATGTGACAGCATTGCCTCCATTTCACTTCTTAATCATTTAACAAGAACTACAATCACCCCTCAAAAATGCAAAAACAGACTCAGAATATGGGGCACTACTGTAATACACAGTTTCTGGGGTGAAACCAGTTATTATATGCACTGGTATAGTGCTGCACCATGGTATTTAAATAAAGTCAAGACGGGAAATTGCAGCACACAAATAGCTTTCAGCACATACTTTTTCGCTTCATTCTTAGTGAATTCCCTTTTGTGCTTAATGCTGATGTATATTTATGTAAATTATGTTAAACATACAGCTGGTGTCCTAAAAACGGTGCCAGACTTTTTTTGTTGTTTTTTTGACATAATGTTGAATAACTTTATGCATATTGATCTTTCAAAAGTGGCTTTGGAAAAACTGAAACTAAATACTGACCCTTTAAACTCTAGGTCCATAAAGAAAATGAATGATGGTATGTTCGTACCCTTGTGTAACAGATGAAATAAAATGTTTATTAAAAGAAAAATTAGGCCCTATTGCGCAACTGAATTAAGAATTGATCAGAATATTCTCTCTGTGCAGGACAAAGAGACTCACAATACACCCGTAATTAGTTACATTATGCTTTTTTCCTTTGTCAAACTATTTTTTACCATTTGAAAATACAAATTATCAAGAAATACCATGCTTACAGATTCAACTGGAATGTATCAAGTAGAAACTTACAGTTTGTACAACAACAATAGGCAGCAATAGGCAGCTAAGTGAGTATATTACTCTCAAATAAATTATGATAAAATAGACTTCTATACTTTTTACAATTAATTATCTTCCAAAAAAACAATAAACAATTTGTTCTAGGAAAAATCTCAGTCCCAGTCAAAATCCTGGCCTGTCATATGGAAGAACTTTTTGTTAAATGGCTTGTAGAAGTCTCTCAGTCTTTGAATCACATCCGGATCAATGTTTGGGTGTGTTCGGCCTTTTGTTTTGCCAAGGCAGTGCGGTTTGCTGTTGCTTTCGGGCCTTCTGAGGCAGGGGAAGCCCTTGGCAGGGTTAAAGTGGAAGTGTTTGTGTGAGACCACCCTCCTCAGGCCCAGGAAATGCTGTACATGGGCCATCTCCCCTGCGGGGTCGCTGATCAGTCGCTCCCCGCTCACAAACAACAACTGGCTCATGGGGAAGAACTGCAGCCATCGCTCCAGATGTCTGGCATACATGCCGATCTGGACAGCGCTCCATGAGGTGTCTATTATATTTGCTGTGATGTTCTTAAAAGTCAAGCTCTCAAAGGAGGGGATGTCAGGTTTCTTTGAGCGGGTCTGCGTGTAGTCCGAAATCGCCCGGGTTACGGGGTCTCTAACCACAACTATCAGCTTGGTGTCCTTGGACATGGCATGGATCCGGCCTGGAACCTCCTTGGTAACAAAGTAGCTCGGTGTCTTCTCCATGGTCAGCTGACCCTCCAAAGTCTTCGGCATTAGTTCCCTACGAGCAGAGAGGCACAGGGAAGGTAAGTATTCATACTTAAGACACATTCCGATAGACACACTAATATGAAAAACAGCAGGACGATCATGGTTCATATACACACAGACTTTTTCTGTTGTCCTAACAAAGCCCCCAAAGCGGTTCCCTGCCTCGAAGAGGATATTCTCAGTCTCAGACGACACGCCTATGGATCACTCACAGACTGTCTGATTCATATTGCACACAAAAATAGCAATTTACAAAATACAGAATATTTACAAGTTGCTACAATAGAGCGCAAAAGTCTGGTTCTGTAAGTAAAAATCCCATTGTTTTTTCCATATGGGAACTGATTTTTAATGATTACATATAAAACCTTAAGACAGACCTATTGTGAGCTCCTAGGTTGTTAATTGATGGTATATGCTCCAAATTAAAGCCCATCTATAAGAGTTATTTCAAATTCATTTAAAAATCAAAAACAACAACATGTTTTATAGTGTAATTCCAGGTGAAGAACTACACTATCCAAGATTCCGAGGGGGAAAAATCCACTTATCAGAGAGTAGCGGCAAACAAAGCACTCCAAAAGATCTGTGCTGTGGCCGCCCTCTCCCATGACGCACCGTGAATAAAGTAATCTTGTCAGTCTCCCTACACTCTCAAAAATCTAAATATTTTGCAATACACTTAGATTTTTTTTTTTTTTTTAAACTTATAATCAGCAACCTAAAATCAGCAGTTTTATGTATTTCCATTATTTTAATTCGATCACATCATTCACAATGTTTCATGGAATTGTAGTTTATTCCCCATTAAAGATATTAAGTACCTTTGACTTTTTGTGTGATTTAAAAAAATTTTTTTTTTTTTTTTTTTTTGCTTCAAATCCGAGCTTGTAATGTTGTGATTCACCTCTGAGCTGGTTGGTTTGGTTCATGGATTAGAACTTGAAAGTACTTTATGAAATCCTTATTGAACATATTAATGGATAAAAACACTTCCGGAACCAAGAAGCCTGAAAAAGTGGACGGGCACTGTTGTGTTCTATTAGAGCTTCAGAGGAAGAGTTAGTCATTAAATTTGCAGATTTGTTTTTCAAACTCTTTAAAAGATTATCAGAATTCAGTTTCAGCAATGTGAAAGCAAGTACAGTTGAAGTCAGAAGTTTATATCCACCTTAGCCAAATACATTTAAACTCAGTTTTTTGTAATTTAATCATTTAATCGTAGAAAACATTCCCTTTCTTAGGTCACTACTTTATTTTAAGAATGTGAAATGACAGAATAATTGTAGAGAGAATGATTTATTTCAGCTTTTATTTCTTTCATCACATTCCCAGTGGGTCAGAAGTTTACATACACTTTGTTAGTATTTGGTAGCATTGCCTTTAAATTGTTTAACTTGGGTCAAATGTTTTGGGTAGCCTTCCACAAGCTCCTCACAATAAGTTGCTGAAATTTTGCCACAACTCTGGAGGTATGCTTGGGGTCATTGTCCATTTGGAAGACCCATTTGCGACCGAGCTTTAACTTCATGGCTGATGTCTTGAGATGTTGCTTCAATATATCCACATAATTTTCCTTCGTCTTGATGCCATCTATTTTGTGAAGTGCACCAGTCCCTCCTGCAGCAAAGCACCCCCACAACATGATGCTGCCACCCCCATGCTTCACGGTTGGGATGGTGATCTTCGGCTTGCAAGCCTCACCCTTTTTCCTCCAAACATAATGATAGTCATTATAGCCAGAAAGTTCCATATTTGTTTTATCAGACCAGAGGAAATTTCTCCAAAAAAGTAAGATCATTGTCCCCATCTGCACTTGCAAACTGTTACTGAAAAAATTACTTGTGTCATGCACAAAGTAGATGTCCTAAACGACTTGCCATAACTATAGTTTGCTAATATTAAATCTGTGGAGTGGTTAAAAAATGAGTTTTAATGACTTCAACTTGTTTGTAAACTTCTGACTTCAACTGTAAATGCAGGGCTCCAGACAAAAAAGTTAAATTTAATAAAAATTACTACGGAGTCATTGGCTCCTAAAATAAAACATTTAGGAGCCAAAATGTTGTTTTTACTGTAGTTGTGAAATTACAGAATTGCTTGATTTAGATGGTTATTCAGAAGCAAGATAGAAAGCCTAAGAAAAGAAAGAAAGCTGATAACCAATTAATCAGCTGATATATATATATATTTTTAAATATTCTTAGTTTTTTCTTACTATGATGGGGCGGCCCAGACAATGAAGCTAGTTCAAATTGCAATTTATTGTACTACCAAAATAACAATAATAACCAGAAAACAAAAGATTTGGTGCGTAATGTTGCATATAACTACACCCCAATTCCGAAAAAGTCGGGACAGTATGGAAAATGCAAATAAAAACAAAAAGGAGTTATTTGGAAATTCTGTTCACCATGTGCTATATTGAAAGCACTACAACAACACATTATTTGATGTTTTATCGTGTAAATTTAAATGCTTTTTTGAAAAACGGCATCTAAACGGCATCTTATGCAGGCCGAATTATTTTATTTTAAACATTTCTAATTTTTTAATAATTATTTAAAAATTTGTTCTCCAAGTAGGATTTCACCTAGGGCCCTCATGTGCTCTTTGCCTTTTCTCTAGTGACACAGTCAGTCAAAATTAAAATGATCCCATCAATCAATAAAGGTTATTTAACAATCTCCCATGTTCTCTCTACAAGTCATTATATTCATTATGCTCTGCAATAATCAATAATGTTTATGCAACATATTGGAATGTTTTAGAACTTTATTAATTTCAAGAGAACTCAGTTGTAAATTTGGATCTTAAATTACACATTGCCATACAAACAATTAATCAGTAATTTGGCTGATGTTAAGTTTAATGAACCTTATGTACACATTCCAATTATGGTTCTCAGTTCAAATCGGACATTTTAACATCTGTGTGGCATGGGGGGCATGGTCATTTATCGGTCTGCGGGAGAGGGGAGCAGTAAGGCTTATCTCCTGGCTCATAATTATCTCTAACACCTGTCTCTCAATATAGTGATGGCGGAGGGAGACCTAAAGGGCATGCCAGAGCGTCAGAGAGATGAGAGAGAGTTACCTGAAAGCACAACGGACAGTGCGTCTGAGAGTGTGCAAAATTTATTTCCTTTATGTTTATAACGACGGTTACCGTCGTTAGTGTGAAAATACTGCAAATTAAAAAACCTGACCTTGAACATGCTTCGTTGTCTCCTGACACCTCCATTGCCCCGAATTAAGACATTTTTCACAGTCTGACTCACGGTTCAGTGAGGAAGTCAGTTGTGAACTCACTGACATCTGATTTACTGTATGATTCGCTGATAAAGTGACTCTGATTCAAACCGCTAACTCGCTTATGATTTCAAAACCAATTTATGAATATTTTGGGGTAATTCATTAAAAAGATCCTGTTCAAAAGAGTCACGACTCGGACATCATGGCTCACGCTGGATTTGTGTTGTGTGCAAAGAGTTCATCTCAACTGAAAGGGTGAAAAGCAAGCGGAAGACACACTACTGCGCACTCAAAAGATGTATTTCAATAACTCACGAGATAATATCTGACAAAACACAAAGGGTTTCCAATTGATTCGATTTTAGATTTAAATTACTTTATTCAATTAATTATTTTGTTATCAATTGCGACCATTTTAGACGTAGCCTGGATCCCTGAAAACCATATTCATGAGCAAACATGTATATACTCTTATATCCAATTTCATATTTACCCTCCCCTTAAACAACCTTAAAGTGAGTGGTTGTTGGACAGACTAAACAGCAAAGTGGACCAGACTTAATGCTAATAGTCAAAAGTCTGGTTACACAAGACTACCAAGACAGCAAGTAGATTGGACCGGAAGCTCTAGGGCCAGTGAAAGCTATATTTTCAGAACCATATCAACCCATCATTACATTTGAGAAATTACAGACTGCAACATGGACACTGGAACCAACCTTTGGTTGAGATTTAATGAGTTATAGCAAAGTCTTTTTAGCAAGTCAGTCCATTCGATGGCCATCTTTGGAACGCTCCCGGGCAGCTATTATGTAAATAAGCAGCATACAATTGCAGCTCTTATCTACTTAAACGTGGAAAGACCTAAATCTCCAAAACAGTTGTTCAGGATTACAATCAAAGAACATATTTTAAATCAACAGTAAAATCTGACAACACTGGTGTCATAAATTGTGCTTCTTTCCCTCAGATTATGCCAAAAAATGAAAATGTTCCCAGCTTGTCTAGCTAATGAGCATGCACGTTATCGAGTTGATTGACAGGCAATGTCTGTATCTAAAAGGTGATTGACTCTTTTACCTTTAAGGTGGGACTTCTTTTTCTACATCTGTTCACCGTTGGGTGTTCCAATTTCTCCCAATCATTTTAATAGAAGTGGCTACTAAATATAGGATCATTGCATTCATTTGCCTAATATGTTATAGAGTTACTCTTCATCAATGAAGTTATATTTAGCTCACAGAAGAAAAGACATTCATCTCTTTACACTCCCTAATCCCTCTTACAGACTTGAAGTAATCCTTCTCTGCTAAATCAATGCTATCGCTCTATATACAACACAAGCTGAAACACTCAAAAGCTTGGAAATTTACATAAATGATACAGCACTCTCCCTTTTTCCCAATATTTTGTTTCATGCTACTTTTGTGCATGCATATGAAGATGAGATTTCTCTCCCATGATAACTGATTCAGCAGTTTCAGGCCAGCTGTTATAATTGGCAATTTAGCCTTTAGCTAGCAAGGGGGGGAATGACTAAAGTAGGTCAAATGGGGTTTACACAAGGCCAGACAATTGCAATAAAGCACATAATGGTGGGAACAAACTTAAGGCCAATGCGGTGTCAGAAAAGGTAAACAGAAAGGTCATAAGAGAACTAGATCCTCCAGATACTTCAGTGCAAATGCCATCAATGCTATCATTTACAGTCAAACCTCCAATCACCAAGTAATTTCTTGAAGGGGTCATATCATCAGGAATTAAACTTCCCTTGATCTTTTGAAATAAACGAGTTCATTGTACTAAGAAAACATTATAGAATTAAATCTCCTCCCTATTGAGAAAAAGACCATTGACTGCCCATATTTACATGCCTGAATATATACTATTGCAGTAGTCCTAAACACCAGAGTTTGCCTTTTCAGTCTGATCTTAACCATTTGAAAGGCACGTTTATGCACAGATTGTTGTGTGAATCTGTTATAATGCAAGGAAGGCTTTGCAAAGAGGCTGTTATTAAAGGATGAGAGTTACAAACAATATTTTATGATTCTCATTTCACAATTCACAAGTCTTGGAGGCACAGCAGCAAAAAAAGTCACATTTAATTTTAAAAGTCAGAGAAAGGGTGGACAATGATCATAAAAAGCCAAATTGCACATCTGCAATTACGTTCGCAGTCTCTTAGATAAACAAGCAGAGCCTTGTAAGCCTTTTGCAATGGCCTGGAGGGAAAGCACAACACAACTGATCAAACTTTCCACTTGGTCCCCAAGCAAAACAGACCTGCATCAGAGCTGCATGAATTATTAATGCAAGCAGACAGACACCTACATGCTGTCTTGTATTAAAAGAAAGAAATACTGTCAGTAAAGGTGCGGCAAGCTCTTGCAATTTGTTCTTCGCGCAGACTGGGAAGCCCGGAAGCAATGGATGTTCAAGCATTCAAATCCATTAACAGACAGAACTCATTACTATTACAAAACTCACTGCCACATGCTAGCCTATTGGTGTTGTGTGTGGTTGCCAGGTAGTTGCTATGTGGTTAGTGAGGTGTTCTGAGTGGTTGTTAGCATGTTGCTGGGTGCTTGCTAGGGTGTTCTGGGTGGTTGCTTACTGGCATACATAGGCATAGGGACAACCAAAAATCTCTATGTCGAATGTATTATTTGTTTTATCTGTTTTTTATGTTTCTCTGCCATTTTATCATCTGCCAGGTGAAAATCTTAAAAGAATAGTCCACCCAAAAATGAAAATTCTCTCATCATTTACTCAACTTCATGCCATCCCAGATGATTTTAAGAAAAATATTTAAGCTCTGTCCATACAATGCAAGTGAATGGTGGCCAGACCTTTGTAGCTCCAAATAGCACATATAGGAAACATAAAAATAATCCATATGACTCCAGTGGTTAAATCGTCATGGTTACTGGTGTAACCTCCGTTCCCTGATGGAGGGAACGAGACGTTGGTGTCGATGTAGTGACACTAGGGGTCACTCTTGGGAGCCCGAGACACCTCTGGTCTTTGATAAAAGGCCAATGAAAATTGGCGAGTGGTATTTGCATGCCACTCCCCCGAACATACGGGTATAAAAGGAGCTGGTATGCAACCACTCATTCAGGTTTTACGCTGAGGAGCCGATATAAGGTCCGGCCATTTCAGCGGGTAGTTCAGCGTTGTGGCAGGAGGGACCAACGTCTCGTTCCCTCCATCAGGGAACGGAGGTTACACCAGTAACCATGACGTTCCCTATCTGTCACTCACTCGACGTTGGTGTCGATGTAGTGACACTAGGGGTCCCTATACAAAATGCCACAAGGCTGAACTGTGTTACGTGAACTGTGTGTGGTGGGCAGACTTGCTGTGTGCCTCATAGCCAGCACACCAGGTCGACACGTAACCTCCCCCAATACAGTTATGAGTGTCGAACGGCCCTTTTTGGGGACAAGTTGACTACCCAGAGATAGAGACAGGCTTAATGCAGTCGTGGCCTCTTTCCCCTTCTCTTTTTCCACTCCCTAAAAAAGAAGGGGGATTATCTGACTGGGCCGCCAGGTCTAGTCGGGGGGTGTCCCTCCCAAGGGGAGGACACCGCGGAGACCACACCTCGCCCCAAGAGGGGGGGGATATTTAAGTGGAAGAATACATCACATGGTCTTTCCAACCATGTGGAGAGCCTTCAAGGTAGATCCTGCCCAATGGGGGAGGAGTTACTACAACATGGAGACTGAGGGGCTCTGCCCAAGGAAGACGCAGTTTGCCAGTAGGGAAACGAACTAGCGGAAGATATAGATCGCATGGGGTTAGCCTTACAGGGAACCACCACATGCGGAGCACCTACCCCAGAACCAGGCTCTTAGTTAGCGCGTGTACTGGGCCGGCAGTGAGTCTCTCCGAAAACTCGACTGCCACAGGGCTCGGAGGAAGTCAACCAGGGAACAACTTTTGTAAACACTACTGGGAATTAACAGCGCACGTCTTCAGCTCAAAAGGAGGTGGAAGGCGCTATGTGCAAGCGATACACCCGGCCGGCTATCCTGGGCTTATCCGCTTGTGTTGCGTGCCACTACCTGGGATGAAACCGGTTCCACCCGGAGGTTGTAGAACCTTGCAAAGGTGTTGGGTGTTGCCCAGCCCGCTGCTCTGCAAATGTCTTTTAGAGAGGCACCTCTGGCCAGGGCCCAAGAAGCCGCTACACCACGGGTAGAATGGGCTCGTATCCCTACCGGGGGCGGCATGTTTTGGGCGAGATATGCCATAGTTATGGCGTCAATGAGCCAGTGGGCGATCCTCTGCTTGGAGACAGCGCTTCCTTTCCGCTGTGCACCAAAGCAGACAAAGAGCTGCTCAGAGATTCTAAAGCTCTGCGTGCGATCCAAATAGATGCGTAAAGCGCGCACCGGACACAGCAACGACAGGGCTGGGTCTGCCAAGCGGGCAGCGCTTGCAGGTTCACCACCTGGTCCCTAAAAGGAGTGGTGGGAACCTTGGGCACATAGCCCGGTCGGGGGTCTCAGGATCACGTGAGAATAGCCCGGACCGAATTCCAGGCACGTTTTGCTGACAGAGAACGCTTGCAGGTCACCTACCCTCTTGATGGAAGTGAGCGCAGTCAGGAGGGCAGTCTTCAAGGAGAGTGCCTTAAGCCCGGCTGACTGCAAGCTCAAAGGGTGCTCTCTGTAGACCCTGAAAAACTACAGAGGTCCGATGAGGGAACAAGCCACGGCCTGGAGGGATTCAGCCTCCTGGTGCCTCTTAGGAACCTGATGATCAGATCATGCTTCCCTAAGGACTTACCGTCGACTGCGTCGTGGTGTGCTGCTATGGCAGCAACGTACACCTTCAAGGTGGAAGGGGACAGCCTCCCTTCCAACCTCTCTTGCAGGAAGGAAAGCACTGATCTGACTGCGCACCTCTGGGGTCTTCCTGACGGGAAGAACACCACTTAGCAAACAGACGCCACTTAAAAGGCATACAGGCGCCTCGTAGAGGGGGCCCTAGCCTGAGTGAACGTGTCTACCACCGCAGGTGGGAGACAGCTTAGGTCTTCCGCATCCCATCCAGGGGCCAGACATGGAGATTCCAGAGGTCTGGGCGCAGGTGCCGGATGGTGCCCCTTCCCTGAGAAAGAAGGTCCTTCCTCAGGGTAATTTGCCTTGGGGGAGCTGTCACGAGGAGCGTGAGGTCCGAGCACCACATCTGGGTGGGCCAGTAGGGTGCTTACCAGGACGACCTTCTCCTCGCCCTCCCTGACCTTGCACAGGGTCTGTGCAAGCAGGCTCACTGAGGGAAAACGCATATTTGCGAATGCCAGGGGACCAGCTGTGTGCCAGCGCATCTATGCCGAGAAAGGCCTCTGTGAGGGCGCACCAGAGCGGGCAGTGGGAGGATTCTTGGGTGGCGAACAGGTGCACCTGTGCCTGACCGAATCGACTCCAAATCAGCTGGACCACCTGAAGGTGGAGTCTCCACTCTCCCTTGAGGGTAACCTGTTGTTACGGCGCGTCCGCCGAAGTGTTGAGGTTGCCCGGGATGTGAGTGGCTTGCAGCGACTTGGTGCTGCTAACTCCGTTGGAGGAGACGGTGGGCGAGTTGTGACATACAGCGGGAGCGCAGACCGCCTTGGCGGTTGACATATGCTACCGCTGCCGTGCTGTCTGTCCGAACTAGCACGTGCTTGCCCTGGATCAACGGCCGGAACCTCCGCAGGGCGAGCAGAATTGCCAGTAACTCGAGGCAGTTGATGTGTCAAACCAGCCGTGGACCCGTCTAGAGGCCGGCGGCTGCGTGCCCGTTGCCAACAGCGCCCCAGCCCATTTTGGAGGCATCTGTCGTGACCACGACGCGCCTGGAGACCAGTTCTAGGGGAACACCTGCTCGTAGAAACGAGAGGTCGGTCCAAGGGCTGAAAAGACGGTGACAGACCGACGTAATGGCCACGCGGTGTGTCCCGTGGCGCCATGCCCGTCTCGGGACTCGAGTCTGGAGCCAGTGCTGAAGCGGCCTCAGGTTGAGCCAAAGGTGGCGCTCCTGGACCACTAGTGTGGCCATCGTCCGCCCGAGAGACCGCGCCATGACCTCCGTCGCTCGGAGAGCGAGGTTGGTCGCCGAGCGCAGTTCCTACATCAATCCCGGGGCGGAACTACCCTCGTGCAGTTCCTTTAGCGCCTTGGCGGACTTGCAGGAGAGCCATGGCGTGCAGGGCAGAGGCGGCTTGTCCAGCGGCACCGTAGGCTTTGACTGTCAGAGACGACGTAAACCTACAGGCCTTGGACGGGGGCTTGGGCACCCGCGCTAGGTGGCGGCGCTCTGCGGGCATAGGTGCACCGCAAGCGCCTTTATCCACCGGGGGATTGCCGAATAACCCTTGGCCGCCCCACCATCGAGGGTAGTGAGAGCGGGGAAGCTGAAAAGATCGGGACCGGGCAGTAAAAAGTGCCTCCCGCGACCTTGTCAGCTCTTCATGCACTTCCGGGAAGAAAGGAACGGGGCGGGGCGTGGCTTTGAGCGGCGCCGTGAGCCCAGGAACCAATCACAGAGCCGCGAGGGTTCAGGGAAGAGCGGTGAAATCCACTCTAACCGACGCTCGCGGCTGTCCGGGAAAGCATGTCGTCATCTCCGCGTCAGCCTGTGACTGGGCGATCGACCCCGAAGGGAGGAGCCCAGCTGAGGCTTCCGACTGGACGAGCCCACTCTCCGATGCTGTGCTCGAGAGCTCATCACTTTCGCGGGCTCCGAATAAGAGGTCGAACTCGCCGTGAGACGAGCCGGCGGACTCACCCGGAAGCCCGATCGGGGCAGACGAGCGTGCTGGGGAATGGGAGGTCCGCGGGGGGATACCCGGCGTAGGCGGTCCCATTGGGGTCCCCAAATCGCCCCCAGTGCTAGCCGCGCTGGCCTCAAACCCGTGGGTAAAAGGACCGAGGCGGGAGCCTCTGGGGTGGCTCGCTTTCTTACGAAGGCGAGCCGCGACCGCAACGTTGCCATGGACATATTCTCACAATGAGAACATGACCATCCACGAACGCTGTCTCCGCGTGAGCAGTGCCCAGACACGAAAGACAGTGATCGTGACCGTTAGAAGGCGAGAGATAACGTGCACAACCAGGAATAACACACAATCGGAAAAGCATCTTTAAAAAGACGCATCTTTAAAAAGACGTTCCATGTGTGCGCTCTTTTAGAGAAATATATACTCTTTTAGAGGGGAAAAATGCTCTTTCAGAAAATATACTCTCTAGTTTTTCTGCCGAAGCGCCCAGGGGCATTCTCTGCAGTGCACCAGTGCAGAGGAGGGAGAAGCCGCTGAAATGCGCCGTCAGATCCAGCAGGTGAATGAACAGTAGTATTCAGCTCAGCGAGCATGACCGTTCGGCTCTGAAGAGAAAATCTGAATGAGTGGTTGCATACCAGCTCCTTTTATACCCGTATGTCCGGGGGAGTGGCATGCAAATACCACTCGCCAATTTTCATTGGCCTTTTATCAAAGACCAGAGGTGTCTCGGGCTCCCAAGAGTGACCCCTAGTGTCACTACATCGACACCAACGTCGAGTGAGTGACAGGTAGGGAACCATATCTTCAGAAGCAATATAATAGGTGTGCTTGAGAAACAGATAAATATTTTAGTCCTTTTTTTACTCAAAATCTCCACTTTCACTTTTACATCTGAAAATCACATGTTGTGCCTGTTTAGTTTCACTTCCACGTGTGAAAGTGGAGATTTAGAATAAAGAAAGGACTTAAATTTTTATCTGTTTTTCACCCACACCTATCATATCGCTTCTTTTCCAAAATCTTCATTTGTGTTCAGCAGAAGAAAGAAAGTCATACACATCTAGGATGGAATGAGGGTGAGTAAATTCTGAGAAAAGTTTCATTTTTGGGTGAACTATCCATTTAATGGGGTAGTTGCCCTTTCCAAAAAATCTAGAGTTGCCGCAAACTTGCTGTAAACTTGCCGCAAATTCACCACTCTTTAATTTTTGCATGCAAATGAGCTTTGCAGCAAACTCTTCATTGTCGCCAAAGGTTTGCTGCAGTTTCACCACTACCGGTGAAGACAAGTTATAACAAGCTAATTTGAAAGTGAAAATAATGAGTGGCGAATTTGTGGCAAGTTTGCAACAAGTTTGTGGCAAGTTTGCCAGAACTCTAAATTTTTTGTACGGGTCACCCCAAAACATTTTTTGTCATAAAAGGTTTTGAGGTATCATTCATGCAGTATTAATCTCGAAATGACTAAGGGTTCTTTTATTTTGTCAACGATTACAAAGACGAGACAAAAAAGATGCACCATGACAATAAACAAAATGATTTTAATAAAAACATACTGTTGATAAAAATATGGCAATAATACGGCAAGATATTAACAATGCACTAACCCTGTTTTTGATTCATTTTATTTTATTTTTTTAAGAAAGGAAATTCTACAAATAATTTATTTAAATAATCCAGTCATAGTACGTTGAACTACAAAAGGGTTAATTACCTCACTCAAACACATCCTTTATTTGTGAGATTAATCAGCTATATCCACAACATACTGTAAACTTGATATCACAACTTACATTTGCACAGACAATTAAGCAAATAAACAGGTGAACTTGAACCCTTGAAGTTACACGCTAGTCAGAATGCGAAATTTGCGTTATGAATACACCATTTCTTCAAAAAATGCACTACATGCATGCTGTCTAAATGTGAGGAATTCATGACAGAATTCAGTAATAATCCTTAATATGATATCATTTCAGGATATCATTTTCTCATGTTGTTATTCTTACATATTAAACATATTAATCATTAATACAATTTTATCTTTAATATGTTTAAATAATTGTAAGTAGTTAATGTATTTTTTTTTTTATATATATATATATATATATTTGGTTAAAGTTTGGTGTTTTACAGTTTGATACATAATTTATCATTTTGCACATTATCATCAACTAAAATATGTTATTTGAATAAAATTTATCAATGTGACATAATGAAATATTATAACATTGGAAAACAAATTTAAAGGACAATTTCATTTAAAGTAAAAAAAAATATATATATATATGACTACAATAAAAACTGTGTGATAATTAACACTGCATTCGTGTCCATAGCACAAACATTCCAGGACGAGTTATGAGCCATAGTTGAACACTTATAGCCGAAACATACTTTACACAGATGCTTCTAGCTACGTTAGCTCGATTTCATGTGTTGTTGTGTTCCAAAATGTGTCATGTGTGTCGCATGTTATACACGACTGGCAATGCCAAGCACTTGCATCTGCGTAAAGTATGTTTCTGGCCTTAGGGTTAGAGGTTTTGAAAAGCAGGCACCACTAAAACCTTAGCAAGCACTACTTATAAATAGGGATTTTAGCAAGCTAAAAAGAACAGTATAGTATTCTGTAGACCAGGGGTCGACAACCTATGGCAACCTAGGGTAACCACTGGTACGCCAGCAACGGCGAGAGAGGAGTAGACTATTTTATTTATATAAATTCCACAACTGCATTCCAATCTACATTTTTATGTAATCCTTCCTCATGATCATGCAGCATGTTTTCATGAGCTGAATGGTAGGCTAAACAAAACATTAAAATGTGATGAGACTGCAGTATTCCCAACAGACTCGTGCAGCATGTGCAAGCCATTCACGCATCACAAGCCGTTGTTCTGACAATCTGTGCTCCCTACTCAGGATGTGCTACCAGCAGTAAAAATATGTAAAGTTCAGTTAGGACAACTCTCGGAGTAGTATAACAAATATTTTTTATTTTATATATTTTTTATTTTATATATATATATATATATATATATATATATAAATACACGACATGGTATGAGCTTGGTCTTGGCGGACTAGATCTGCTCTAAGCATGCTGCTGCTGCTGCTGCTGCTGTTTGACATGAGTAAATATGCTGCTGCTTTTGCATGGAACCCATGCGCTGCTGCTGACAGAGAAGCATGCTGCTTGTACTGAACAAACATAAAATCCCCATCTCCGTTGAGCAGATCTAGACAAGTGGTGCTGGGGAGGTGGAGGGAGAAATGCTGCGTGTTAGCATGCTGCTGCAGCCATGCCGCTACGATGCGTAGGCAGGTTATATATAATTTGATGAGGACAAAAGGGGTTCAGATTGGTTAACGTAGCAAGGTGTGCCAGGGTGACCTATCAGCCTGCGCCACAGAGTTTCCTAACTGAGCTTAATTTGTCATTTCAGTTAGGACAACTCTCAGAGTAGTATAACATATATTTTTTGTTCTATATATATATATATATATATATATATGGCATGGTATGAGCTTGGTCTTGGTGGACTAGATCTGCTCTACACATGCTGCTGCTGCTGCTGCTACATGACATGAGTAAATATGCTGCTGCTGTTGCACAGAACCCATGTGCTACTGCTGCTGACAGAGAAGCATGCAGCTTCTACTGAACAAACATAAAATCAGTGAAAATAAAATAAATGGACAAGACAAGCAAATAAGATGATCCCTCCCCCCCAACAAGCAGATCTGACCGCCAGACATGTGGGCTGCAGTGAGGTGGATTTCAGATGTGTGTATCTATCAGTGTATTCCTAGCGTGTGTCAAAAATGTGTTCCCACTGGGGTTTATCTAGTGACCTGAATAACAATGCGTGATGACTAGCATGGCGCAAGCTGACAGCACACCCTAGCCAGTTTAGGTGATGACTAGTAAGGCACAGCTGACAGCATACCCCAGCAACCGCTTTAGCAATTGTATGATCAACTGAATCCAGAATACACCGCTTGAGTATTCAGATAAACTGAACTGGTCTAAGATACAAGCTGTTGAAAACCAACATTCCATTCTTATAGATAGCTGACAAGGTAACTCTGGGTGCTGAAGTGATCTTGCTCCGGCTTTGAAGAGTGCTGGTGTATGCTTCTGCATACAGAGTCCCTTCTGGATACAAAGTCCCTTGAGTAGACATATTTTCTTCACTGCAGACCAACCATGACTCATCATAGGCTATCCGTCGACCGTTAGGAAGAGAGGGTCATAGAAGGAGGCAGAGTTCTGGGTCTCAGGTCCGGAGACATGTGGAGAGAGGGCAGAACTATGTTAGTTTGGGTTAGGCAATAGGTGATCCTTATTAAAGTACAGGAGAAGTAAATAAGTGAACAGCACATTGTGCTCAGCAGGCCGAGACAATCATAATGGATTATGATTGGACACAACTGATTATGAATTAAGAAGTGTAAGCCACAGAGGGAATATTCTACTATTTAATATCTTGTACTTGAACAGTAGGTGCAATCATGCAATACAGCCTCAGACCCTACTGGTATATTGGTATGAATTTGTTGCTGCATTACACAAGCGGTATGTCTTTCAAAGCTTATAATGCTCGTCATGCATGAGTGACCCTAGATGTTACGAGCCAATTTATGCAAATTGAATGTACACTTATCTAAAATGACAGACAGGAGTATGCTGACCATGCAAATAAAGTAATCATATCAACAGGATCTTATGACATAACTGGTTGTTTAAAAATGCCAAAGCATGCAAAATACAGCCTTAAGTCCAATTACTGCATGCCTGCTGATTTCATTTTTATGATAGACTGAAACCATTTGTGGAAGGAAGCTTCCATAATAGTTGGTCTGATATTACCATGAGAGGGTCCGAACAGTATGTCTCTGTAAGATGCCTAGTAGCAAGGGTTTCTGCAAGGGAAGACTCTAGACCGACACTGAAAAGGTGGAATAGATGCTGCATCTAAAACAGTGGTTCTCAACCTGGGGTGGGGACCCACTAAGGGGCCTCAGCATACTTCCAGGGGGCCTCAAGATCTTTACAATTATTTCAGTAAGGAAGATTATGATTTAAATATTAATTACATTATATAACATACTGAAAAGCTAAAATTAATACTCCCTTCAACATCTTGCTTTTAATGAAGAATGTACAGTTCTAGATGTACTGGAGTACAAATTATAATGATTTGAACAGTTTTAATCTATTGTCAATAGTAGTTTCTTTCATTAAAACTTGAAAACAGGCTTGTCATTATTACAGTAGAAATAGAGGAATATCTTATAATAATGAAATATACCCTACATGGAAGGCCTTCAAATATATTTTTTTCTGACAGTGGGGAGCCTTGAAGTCAAAGGGTAGAGAACCACTGATCAAAATACATTCAGGTAAATTTTCAAACAGATTAATGGTATTCAGTGGGCATGCATGAATTTATACATCAATTACATTGAAACAACTGAGATGGCCATTATGCTTTAAAATATCAAATCAAATATGCTATACGAGTACATAAGTTTGAAGCTGCTCTGAAGCTGCCATCATTATGCAAAACCAGCGTACAAAACTTACACCAAGGCTGAGTTTGTAGAGGTGGGAGATTTATGCAGAGTTCGGAATGGCACACCACCCCCACTACCTCCGCCACATGTGTAAATGGTAGAAATAGCATGAGAAGTACAGTAGTAATCAATTCCGAACCCAGCACTAGTCTGGTTTCAATGCGGCATTGCGTTCAAGCTAGACAGATAACTTTCTGCTGAAATACTATTCCAAAGTGTTTAAAACAAATAAGCAATTCTGTTCACATAAAACTGAATTAAGCAGGTACAGAGCAGGCTTGACAGAGCTATGTAAAGATACCTTTAAAAGCTTGAATTCTCTTCTAGAAAAAAAAAAAAAAAAGAATGTAAAATTGATCTCATTACCTGCTAAAATCTCTTAAGAAGGATGGTGGTATGCTGCTGCAGAAGGAATCATACAGCGGTAGATAAAGGATTTGCTGCTGCCAAAGAATGGTGTGACGTCACGATCAGCCGAAGGACCCCCGCAGTCCCGCAGGTGATGCCAGAGATTTTTACACTAACACTCGGCCTAGTAGGCTCGGGCATGACGTTTCCTTCGGTGTGTTTGCAGATAGGAATTCAAGTATCTCGTACGATACTTGATCAGCTCCTCTATCTTCTAGGAAAAAGGGACTTTCTGGGTCTGAAGCTTGAGATGAGGCATGAAGGTGGGAAAACAAGGAGAAAATAGCGAAAATGATGACTCAGGAGTCTTGAGAAACGTTGCGTGTTACCATGATGCCGCAGCCATGCCCCTATGATGCGCAGGCAGGTTATATATAATTTGATGACAACAAAAGGCGTTCTGATCGTTTAACGTAGCAAGGTGTGCCAGAGTGACCTATCGGCCTGCGCCACAGAGTTTCTTAACTGAACTTAATTTGTCATATAAAACATGGGTAGCACAAGTCAGGAGGCACGGGAGAACCTGTCGGTATGTACTACAACAGCACGAAATGTGTTAAAAACCTAGGTAGCACATCTTGTCAGGCAGATAATACCTATCAGGATGTACTACCAGCATAACTATCAGATAGTGTGATATGGTGTGAGGCTGTACTAAGCCCTAACCCTACCCCAAACCCTAACCCTAAAACTATGCAAATATAGCGTTGGTAGCACATCCTGATAGGTAGCATATATTTTCAGCACACAGGCAGCAAATTAACTTTCGGTTAATCGTGCAAGTAAAGTAGTTAATGCCAGCCTACATTCCGTGTTTAATTTGTTTCTTTTTGCTTTCAGAACATCACGTCATGTAATTACCAAAACACCACTATTAATCCTTGAGATTTTGCATACAGGTACACCCTCAAACCATGGTCACACTCAAAATTACATTAAACGATTAAAAGAGAAAATATAATCCCACATCATGGGGTTCAAAAAGTCTATTCAAAATATTGAAGGGGAAAAATTCTAATCCCTCTTTGCTCTTGAAAGTTATATTTTATATTTCATAATCCTCACTTATTCTTATTATATTAATCAATGTTCTGTTCTCTTTTCCTAAAAGGTACAAGTAATATGTATGTAATTTGGGGGGTGACTGAGGGTCTGGCCCATGCCAGGAGTGAAGTAACAGTGATTACTCATTTAGCCCGGCTTCCAGATAATGTGCATTTTATGTTGTATTGCATTTATTCCATTTCTATTTTTATTACAAAATGAATCATATACCCTATTTAACCATTTGATTATACTGAGGATTGATTAATCACAAGTAGTAATGTAAGACAGAGAGATCGTTGTTATGATTTTTTGTTATTATCTTCGTTTTATGGTTCGTAAAATAACCATGTCTGGACAACACATCTACCTCATTATGATCTACTTCATGTCATCAATGAATTGAAACATGAATTTACTTCCTGACTTTACTATAATAGTAGGCAACTAGATGCAGCAATGGTGTGCTCTCTTGTGCTCTTTTGTGCCCTTTTGTTCCTCTCTGTGCTCTGTCCTAATGTTCCACAGATGGTGAGGCCTGGCATTCCATCAAGGTTGGGGAGAAGGCCTCTATTCCTGAAAAGAAGATAACACCTACACATTGCATGTCTAAATAACTCATGTCTCTGAATTATTTATGGTTATTGTGCCCTCTCAAATGTGACTTTGCCATAGTCGAAAACAACTTCCAAGGATTTTAATTGCTTTCCTTGGTACCCCTTTGACATAGAGAAATAAGGAGTAGCCATAACTGATAGCTAACCTCTGATATCTGACCATAAGTTTGTTTCAACCAAGGATGGGAACTCGATTCATGTTGTGGCTAACAATTATTGTTTGCACGAAGACGATATTTGTAATATGTTAAAATGTATGAAGTAATTGACCTACTAGAATGCTAGAAATTTTGGTACGATGACACCCTTAATGTAATTTGCATATGACTATAATTGCTTTGGAAAATTTTTAAAACTTCACTTCGACTTCCTGTTGTATCTCATCGACTTGTGATGCCTATTGAACCTTCAGAGAACAATCAGTAAACTCTCTCTCATTTGATTATTGCAAAACCTGACTGAGTTTTTATTCTTCAGTATCCGTATTGAGGACCCAGCTGTCGCCCCATACAATATAAATGAAAGCTGGAAAATAAAGTTTTAGGATTTTGCAGGTGCGATTCACCGAAAAGGGCTAAATAGTTGATCGGCCTGTGATGTGCGAATGGCCTGCACACGCAGCGCAAGTCTCGTCACATTTTAACTTTTTGTTTAGCCTCCCATTCAGCTGATGAAAACACACTGCGTGATCATAAGGAAGGATTACATCAAGATGTAGATTGGAATGCAGGTGCGGGAAACTTTATATCAAAAAAATAGCCTGCTCCCCTCTCACTGTTGCTTACGTGCTAGTAATTACCCCTCTGCGTGATTTTGAAAAATGTATGACATAATATAAGAAATATTTAAGATTCCACACATTTTCGTGATCAGTAATCAACTAAGCAAATTTGTGACATTAACTTTGTTAACTCATTTTGTGCAAAAGGACAGGTTTTCTTTCATTAAAGCACATTCACAAGATGCTATGTGAAAATTCATGTGTAGGATCATGATTATATCATAATCATCGTGTTTTCACAAATTTTTCACTCAAACTGTTATGCTGATAATATAATTTGTAATGAAAAATTGAGTTGGGTTGGCACAGCCATTGACCAGGAAAATAAAAAATGGCACTCCATGCCAAAAAGGTTTCTGACCACTGCTGTAGATGGTATGGCATAATTAAGTATTTTACCAGCCATAGTTTAAGATGAAGCTTCCCTCTTGGACTGGCAGAGAAATTCAGGTAAAGCGTTATATCACAGGGTTAAATTAGAGAGCCTGCTGTGTTAGATGGCTGTTATTAACTTGTGTTTTGTCTAGAGGGAAGTGAGCTGTGTCTACACTCAAGCATGTTTTTGAAGACCTGTCTGTAAGCCTATGTTTACATTATCTGCTGTCAGATTGCACGTTCAAAGGCTCATGTGTATGCCTTTAAAGTCTGTGTGAGTCTCACTGTTTGAAGTTCCCTCAGGACAGTTTATGATGCTGAGAAGATGATTGTCATAGAAAAGCACTTTGCAGCAGGGAACAGCACTGTTTAATGAGTTATTGTTTGTTTACAAAAATGTAGTTATTGCTCAATGAATTTTCTCTCTGTGTTCCTGTTTTAATTGCAGCCCTGACAGCATGTAAGAACAACCATCAGCAAATGTTTTTGACATTTATGATTTAGAATACATGTAAATCCACTCTTTTTAAGATGTTTATAAGATGTTTGTACACAAATGATGCTTTCCAAAAAGTGTGCTCTTTAATAAAAGTCTCTGCAACATACAGTTTATGTATATACATTGTAAAAACAAAATCTGTAAAATTCACGGTAAACTACCGGCAGCTGTGGTTGTCAGAGATTTACAGTGAAAAATGCGGTAACCACGTTTCAGGTTTTACGGGATGTAATTTTGATGCCTGTATAATTTACGGTGCATTACCACTCATATTACTAAATGATAAACTTGGTACATTAACCTTCTGAAACTGCTTTTCACTTTATGATGTATTGTTAACCACTGTAGTAATTACAAAAGGGCACATGATGACATGAAGTTCATCGATAGAGGCCCTTCCAAGAGCAATGACCAAAAAACATGTAGAGACAGTGCTCAGTGTCACTCACACATACACTAAACACTATCAGGGTAACACATGTGAAATTAAATGTATGCAGTAAACATGAACTAAACTACATCAAATATAACACCCCAAAGTACATAACTGATATTAAAAATAAGAAGATAACTGTTTCCATAAAATATAATGAAATGTAATGGGTCACGCAGGGAATTCTGGGAACACTCGATTATTGTTTTTTTACTGTAATTTTAACAATAATTTACCATAAAAAGTACATGTACTCTCTTGTTAAAAATAATATCAATTTTTACTGTTAATTATACAGGAAAATCATACTTCTTACATTTTAAAAAATCTCATTTTTACAGCATTTTACCATAAAATTACATGTATTTTTTTTTTAAATATACAGTGCATCCGGAAAGTATTCACAGCACTTCACTTTTTCCACATTTTGTTATGTTACAGCCTTATTCCAAAATGGATTAAATTCATTATTTTCCTCAAAATTCTACAAACAATACCCCATAATGACAATGTGAAAGAAGTTTGTTTGAAATCTTTGCAAATTTATTAAAAATAAAAAACGAAAAAAATCACAATGTACATAAGTATTCACAGCCTTTGCTCAATACTTTGTTGAAGCACCTTTGGCACCAATTACAGCCTCAAGTCTTTTTGAGTATGATACTACAAGCTTGGCACACCTATTTTTGGGCAGTTTCTCCCATTCTTCTTTGCAGGACTTCTCAAGCTCCATCAGGTGGGATGGGGAGCATCGGTGCACAGACATTTTCAGATCTCTCCAGAGATGTTCATTCGGGTTCATGTCTGGGCTCTGGCTGGGCCACACAAGGACATTCACAGAGTTGTCCCGTAGCCACTCCTTTGTTATCTTGGCTGTGTGCTTAGGGTCGTTGTCCTGTTGGAAGATGAACCTTCGCCCCAGTCTGAGGTCCAGAGCGCTCTGGAGCAGGTTTTCATCAAGGATGTCTCTGTACATTGCTGCATTCATCTTTCCCTCAATCCTGACTAGTCTCCCAGTTCCTGCCGCTGAAAAACATCCCCACAGCATGATGCTGCCACCACCATGCTTCACTGTAGGGATGGTATTGGCCAGGTGATGAGCGGTGCCTGGTTTCCTCCAGGCATGATGCTTGCCATTCAGGCCAAAGAGTTCAATCTTTGTTTCTCATGGTCTGAGAGTCCTTCAGGTGCCTTTTGGCAAACTCCAGGTGGGCAGTCATGTGCCTTTTACTGAGGAGTGGCTTCCGTCTGGCCACTCTACTATACAGGCCTGATTGGTGGAGTGCTGCAGAGATGGTTGTTCTTCTGGAAGTTTCTCCTCTCTCCACAGAGAAAGGCCGGAGCTCTGTCAGAGTGACCATCGGGTTCTTGGTCACCTCCCTGACTAAGGCCCTTCTTTCCCGATCGCTCAGTTTGGCCAGGCGGCCAGCTCTAGGAAGAGGCCTGGTGGTTCCAAACTTCTTCCATTTACAGATGATGGAGGCCACTGTGCTCATTGGGACCTTCAATGCTGCAGAAATGTTTCTGTACCCTTCCCCAGATCTGTGCCTCGATACAATCCTGTCTTGGATGTCTACAGACAATTCCTTGGACTTCATGGCTTGGTTTGTGCTCTGACATGCACTGTTAACTGTGGGACCTTATATAGTCCAAATCATGTCCAGTCAACTGAATTTACCACAGGTGGACTCCAATCAAGTTGTAGAAACATCTCAAGGATGATCAGTGGAAACAGGATGCACCTGAGCTCAATTTTGAGTGTCATGGCAAAGGCTGTGAATACTTATGTACATGTGATTTTTTTCATTTTTTATTTTTAATACATTTGCAAAGATTTCAAACAAACTTATTTCACGTTGTCATTATGGGGTATTGTTTGTAGAATTTTGAGGAAAATAATGAATTTAATCAATTTTGGAATAAGGCTGTAACATAACAAAATGTGGAAAAAGTGAAGCGCTGTGAATACTTTCCGGATGCACTGTATTACAACTTTTTATCGTATATTTCAAGGTAACTACCCGTTAACCAATTCAAGTTTTTTTTACTGTTCATTTGTACAGTCTTTTACTGTTACATTTTGTTTTTTACAGTGTATGGTGTGAAACTATATCGCTGTACAGCGACCAACTATTAGGCCACAGCACACTTAAGCCTGATTTATACTATGGAAGAAGCCGAACTTTTTTTTCTCATGGTGAACTAAAGCACCCTAGGCAAACAAAGCCGGCATTGCCACGCTGTCTTTGAGGAGTTTGTGTTGTGAGTCATAAAAAAAGTATACTTCCTAACAATTCCTGAGAGACGGGCTTCAGAGTTATAAATTTTAACGACAGTAACCTATGTAACAACTCACATATGCACACACAGTTGTAAATAAAAAACATCACGTCCAAACCCCACCCACGATTAGTTTTAACCAATCATCAATGCTCTTCGACCAGCCGAGTTCTCCTAGGTTAAGAATTTCAGAGATTTACATGAACAGGAGAAATATCACCAAACCAACACTTTGGTAGTACAAAAACGTCACTGCATTTCGTCATTATTTGTAGGCGAACTAAGCGAAGACTGTTTGCCATTAAGTATAAATTAGCCTTTAAGGACAAGTTCTTGTTTGATGTTCTTGTGCATGGATTGACGGTCTCAGATGCAGAGGCAACTGAGATACGTCCTCCACCACCCAGATTGAGGCGAGTCACTATGCCACCACGAGGACTTAAGAGCGCATTGGGTATTGGGCATTCCAAATTGGGGAGAAAAGAAATATTGTGACTATTCACAATATTACATAGCCATTTGTACCTTATTGCTTTAAAGTATTGTACCCACTTGACAAGCAAAATGGGTGCTTATCATGGCTCATTTTAAGAGCAGAGACCCAACTTGTATTTGCCACAGTGGGAAGGAATTCCTCTGGGAACGTCACTTTCTTTAAAAACCCATGACGGTATGAGAGGTGGTGGTATGCAGCTACTTCAAATAATCTGTTTCAGAGGGACATGTTCCAGACCTGCACCAAAGGTTGGGGGGCTGTGGGTCCGTTAATGACCGTAGTATGATGTCTTATCATTTGCGTGAAACCCTTTAATTTTCTCCTCCATGCAGAGCCTTCTGAGCGCTCTAAAAAACTCAGATTTTACAGTTCTGTTTGCAGAATAAAGACAAAATTAGAGATTAGAGAACACTGGGTATTTTGTTACACTCCTGTTCTTTAACCTTGAGAGAGAACTGAGCGGTTGTCAACTTTACATGCACACAAAACATCTGCCTGACCTTTGTTTACACTAAGACACGATACAGACGAAAACTGATTTTCTAGGGAAGTATGTGAAGTATGTTGCAGGTACCAGAGTGGATGATTAGGTTAATTTAAAAAGCATGTTTTTAAGTATTCAGTAGCTAAAACTACATCTAAAGACATGGGCTCTGTTCCAAAACCTAGTGAACTGCCTATACAGACTGAATATACACCGATCAGCCACAACATTAAAACCACCTGCCTGATATTGTGTAGGTTCCCCAAAACAGCCTGCAACTACGGTAACTCAGATAACCACTCAGAGCATTCTGAGATGCTATTCTTCTCACCACAATTGTACAGATCGATATTTGAGTTAATGTAGACTTTGTCAGTTTGAACCAGTCTGGCCATTTTCTGTTGACCTCTTTCATCAACAAGGCATTTCCGTCCACAGAACTGCCGCTCACTGGATGTTTTTTGTTTTTGGCACCATTCTGAGTAAATTCTAGAGACTGTCATGTGTGAAAATCCCAGGAGATCAGCAGTTACAGAAATACTCAAACCAGCCCGTCTGGCTCCAACAATCATCCATGCGATTATCTAATCAGCCAACTGAGTGGCAGCAGTGCAGTGCATAAAATCATGCAGATACGGGATAGGAGCTTCAGTTAAGGTTCACATCAACCATCAGAATGGGGAAAAAACTTGATCTCAGTGATATGGACCGTGGCATGATTGTTGGTGCCAGACGGGCTGGTTTGAGTATTTATGTAACTGCTGATCTCCTGGGATTTTCATACACAACAGTCTCTAGAATTTACTCTGAATAGTGCCAAAAACAAAAAACATCCAGTGAGCGTCAGTTCTGTGGACGGAGATGCCTTGTTGATGAGAGAGGTCAACAGAGAATGGCCAGACTGGTTTGAACTGACAAAGTCTACGGTAACTCAGATAACCGCTCTGTACAATTGTGGTGAGAAGAATAGCACCTCAGAATGTTATTCTGAGATGCGGCTTGGCGCTGTTTTGGCGGCACGAGGGGGACATACACAATATCAGGCAGGTGGTTTTAATGTTGTGGCTGATCGGTGTAGAACACAGACAGTATATAGTGCATCATAGGCATGCTCTTTACACGATGACCATGTAAGAAACCCTGATAGCACACGTACATCACACAGACATCTATTTGATGTTGTGTTTACATCTGGAAGATGCATTTTTTTAGGTTGTTTGCTCATTTGCAATATGTTACATTTATATGATATTTCCTCTCGGATGTCAATAAGACATTTATGATTTAGAATGTTTGTAAATCTGATCTTTTTAATGTGTGTAGCCGAATTTAATTAGTCGTGATGCTTTCCAGATGAGACACTCTAAAAAAGACATCTCTGAGATGTACTGTATGTGTGCAATCTGGGAACTTTCTTTTGGCTGAATTCCAAGGCAGCATCACATGTATCCTTTGCGGAAAAAACAACAGCAAAACGCTTTGAGACAAAATCCAAAACTCTATCCAAGATGGTGAACGTAGTAAGTGATATGTTGATAGGCTTCTTATTATTCATTTGATTGTGATAAGTATTGATAAACAGTGCAAACTTATTAAAAATAGAGTATTTTGCCCAATTATTGTGTGTGCTATGTATTTTTTATGCTTATTAATGTATCGCTTTGTTAGCTTAGCAACATGATAACATCAAACTCCATTGAAATCAATTGCAATTCAAGTCATTTTAATTTGTAAAGTGCTTTTCACAACAGACATCGTTTCAATGCAGCTATGCAGGAAATTATGCTAGAACAGAAAATATAGCTATAATGTCTTAGTCATCATGGTGCGATTTGATAAAAATGTGTTTGTAGATTGTGCCTTAATAAGTACATAATAGTTGTATTTAGACCCCCAGTGAGCAGGCTAGAGGCAAACTTGGAAAGAAACAAAAAACTCGATAAGATGTTGGTTAATGCAGAAAAATAACCATGGGATAATCAAGGCTCACTTTGGTAGCCAGTACCCGAGCTTCCTCAGTCACTTATGAGGTTACATTTGAGTTAAGATGCTACTTTCTAAAGCAGCTGCCTAAGTTGGCAGTAGACAGCAAGGCAGCTCACTAGTTTTTTGGAACAGAGCTGTCTAAAAGAAGAGACATTATGCTACCATTCAGGTTAATGTTCCAGAGAAGAGATGAGCCAGTGGTTTATAAGTAATTAAAAGTAAGGCTTTGTGCATTTTCACATAAAATACATCCATCATTCTCTTCAATCAACTTGTGTCTTACAATACTACACAAAGTCTAGCAGCAATTTTATCAGCAAACATAACAGCAAAATCTATCCTTCAACACAGAAGAAAAGTTACGAGCTTGTTTTTAAGAATACCCTCTCTTTATATCTCCCAGGGCTTTTTTGAGAGAGAGATCCTGCTGTGTTTCTTAAAAAGCACTTTCACACTCTGAGCACATTTGCATACAAAGTGAAGAAAGAAACAACACAATTCACTCTAATCGCCTGCTCTTTCTCACTGGTGTTAATGCAGAACCTCAGGGGTTCCACAAATCCCCTTGTGAAACATTCACTGTTTTAGCATCGCACTCAATAGACTCATTTTCAATTGACTGCCAGCATCTGCCATCCACAAACAAGCTACTGCCTGTAACTCTATCACACTACCAGAATATTTGGTTCCGAGTCAATGAAAGATGCAATATGATTGCTGCAGTTGACTTTTCACCATGCAGGTCCTTTTCTCAAAATATATCTGATTTAGTGTCCTTTCAAAGGGATAGCTGTGTTGCAGTTGTTTTTCATTATTAAAGGAATAGTTCACCCAAAAATGAAAATTCTCTCATCATTTACTCGCCCTTATGCCATCCCAGATGTCTGTGACGTTCTTTCTCCAGCAGAACACAAATCAAGATTTTTTGAAGAATTTTTAGCTCTTTTGGTCCATACAATGCAAGTGAATGTTGACCAAAACTTTGAAGCTCCAAAAATCACACAAGTCAGCATAAAAGTACAACCCCAATTCCACAAAAGTTGGGATAGTATGAAAAATGCTAATAAAAACAAAGAGTGATTTGTAAATTATATTCACCCTTTGCTATTTTGAAAGCACTACAGCTACACATTATATGATGTTTTACCTTGTGAATTCATTGTTTTTTTTTTTTGTTTTTTTGAAAATGTACAGTAATTTCAAATCAGTTGATTGCAACACGCTCCAAAAAAGTTGAGACAGGGGCAATTTAAGATTAATAACAATTTGACGAGTTAAAATAACAAGGCGGTGTGAAACAGGAGATGTTAAACAGGTGAGACAATCGTGTTATAGTATATAAGGAGCCTCCAAAAACAACCTAGTCCTTCAAGAGAAAGGATTGTTCAAACTTGTCAATTTGCCAACAGATGCTTCAGCAAATAATCCAGCACTTTGAGAACAATGTTCCCCAAAGACAAATTGGAAGGATTTTGGGCAATTCACCCTCTACAGTGCACAATATACTTAAAAGATTCAAGGAATCTGGTCAAATCTCAGTGCGTAAAGGGCAAGACGGAAAAAATTTATGAATGTGCATGATCTGTCTTAAAAAACATCATTCATCTGTAATGGATATCATGAACATGGGCTTGGGATTACTTTAGTAAACCTTTGTTAGTCAACACCATTCGCCGTTGCATCCACAGATGCAAGTTAAGACTTTACTATGCAAAGCAGAAGCCCTACATCAACACTGTCCAGAAGCGCTGCTGACTTCTCTGGTCTCGGTCTCATCTTAGATGGAAAGTAGAACAGTGGAACTGTGTTTTTTGGTCTGAAGAGTCCACATTTCAAAAAGTTTTTGAAAAACACAGCCATCGTGTTATCCGGGCAAAGAAGAAAATTATCATCCAAGTTGTTATTAGCGTCAGGTCCAAAAGCCAGTCTCTGTATGGGTCAGGGATGTGTCAGTGCCCATGGCATGAGTAAATCGCACATCTGTGAGAACACCATTAATGCAGACAGATATGTAAAAATTTTGGAGCAACATATACTGCCATCCAGCACCATCTTTACCAGGGACGTCCCTGCATTTTCCAGCAGGACAACTTCAAACCACATACTCCTGCATTACAAGTGCATGGCTGTGTGGGCAGAGAGTGTGGGTGCTAGACTGGCCTGCCTACAGTCCTGACCTGTCTCCAATTGAGAATGTGTGGTGCATTATGAAGCACACCATATGGCAACAAAGACCCCGTACCATTGTGCAGCTAAAGATCTACATAATGGATGAATGGGGGAAAATTCCACTTTCTAAACTTAAACTTGTCTCTTCAGTGCCCAAATGCTTAATAAGTGTTAACAGAACAAATGGTGATGTTTCACAGTGGAAAAAATTCTACTGTCTGAACTTTTTTAAAAGCGTGTTGTAATCATCTACTTTAAAATTACTGTACATTAAAAAAAACATTCACAGGTTAAAACATCATATAATATTTAGCTGTAGTGCTTTCAATATAGCAAAGGGTGAATATAATTTACAAATCACTAATTTTTGTTTTTATTAGCATTTTTCATACTGTTCCAACTTTTTCGGAATTGGGGTTGTAATCCATAGGAATCCAGTGGTTAGAGTAATGTCTCTAGAAGCGATTTGAAAGGTGTGGGTGAGAAACAGATCAATATTTAAGTAAATTTTTACTAAAAAATTTCCTCCCTGCTCAGTCAAGCTGCACATTACCCTTACAAAAAAACATGCAAATGAGCTTTTGATTCACTGCAAATGTTTGCCAGAAGTTTGCAGCTCTTCATCGGTAATGGTGAACCTTTGAAAACAATGGACAATTTGCCACAAAGCTCATTTGCATGTGAAAATTATCAGTGGCAAATTTGTGGCAAGTTTGCCATGAACTCTCGATTTTCGTAAGGGTAATGGTGTGTTCCAATCGACCGTTAGGGTCCTCCGAAGTGGAATTGACACGATATTCAGCCATCTTAAGGGAGATTCCAATTCAAAAAGAGCGTTTATGTTCAGTTGGAAGGGCACTGCAAACAACATAGGGAATAAGTGTACATTGATACATCACTTCACAGGAAGTGGAGAGGGAAATTTACCCACCAGTCATTGCGAACCAGAAAGTACTGATGTAGTGTGGCTAAAATAAATGCTAAAATAAAATAAATGAACGGAGTTTGAGATGCTGTTGTTTTAATTAAGCTTAATTTACCTCAGGTGTGCTTTCAATGCAGTTGTACTCGAATGCAAAGCGCACAAGATGCAACCGTTACATCCATTATCATGAAAATTGGTCATATAACAGTTAAAATGACACACATATTATAAAATAACCACATAACATTTATTTTTTATATTATTTTAACTTACGGGTTACCAGTCTAGAGAAATATATCAATTTAAATATATAACAATACATTTTTATAAGTATGCACGTGGATATATTATATAAATTTATATATATGGATGTAAGGTTATTTATTGTACATTTATATGTATTTACAAGACTATATCGTCATCTTACTTGAACCCCGTGATCAGCGTGATTCAAGGGTTGTTCGTATTTGATGACATTGCAGGGTATTTCAAATGAACACTTTTTGTCAAGTGAAGTGAACTTCAACAGATATCCCATGCTCAGTGAGTAGGGAGCAGTGAACACTGTGCAGGGACCCTGTGGATTGGAACGCACCTTAACTTTCACATTCACATTCTTCTCCTTCTGTATTTGGTGATTCACATTCTTTGTGCATATCGCCCCCTACTGGGCAGGAAGAAGAATTTCAAGAACAAATTGACTTAAATATTGACTTATAACGTGTATAAAAACACTTATAATTTCACTTCAGAAGGTATGGATTTAACCACTGGAGTCACATGGATTACTTTTATTCCACCTTTATGTGATTTGTGGAGTGTCAAAATTTTGGCACTTATTCACTTGTATTGTATGGACCTACAGAGCTGAGATATTCTTCTAATTTGTGTGCAGAAGAAAGAAAGCCACACACATATGGGATGGCATGAGAGTGAGTAAAAGATGAGAGAATTTACATTTTTGGGTGAACTAATCCTTTAATCATGACAAATAACAATAATTTGAATATTGACTTTATTACTGTATATTATAGGCCTATATAGGTTACATTTTTATTTCAAGTTGTCTTTTAAGGCCTTATGGAGTATATTTCTTTTACTCTCGATTACATAAACTTCTTGGAGAATTCACTAAAAAACTTACCATGCACTTCTATATTTCAAAATTACAAACTAAATCTTAAAGATCAACAAATGAATGGCCAATATAACATTGCTCAATTAATTCACTATGCCTTCTTGTTCTTTCAAAAGCTTTGTGTGTAAAGTCAAGCTGCATGTACAGTTATAAAGCCCTGCTGTGCTCAGTCACCCTTCTGAACACCACCAAAGGGAGCACATGGACGCCACCTCGGTGTTGGGCTAACAGAGCAGCAGAGCTCAATACCTCGGCTACCTGGGTTACATGCTCCTCTCTCCATGTCTCTGCTTCACAATTAGTCTGCTGGGCTCCCTGGATAAAGGGGCTCACTGGGTCCTCAAATTCCTCCACAGAAAAGTCTATATCAGCTAGAACAATGGCAAACCTAATCTTGGGATGCATCTTCCTCTGCTAATTGGTCCAACAGAATGGGGGAACATTTTGAGTATATGCAAAACTGTGATTGTTGTTTATATGGTACAGATTTCATATAGTTTTATTTGAATTTGTCACTTTGGGACAAATGGATACAACTGGTAGTAGAGCACAATAAAATCTGTTATGTTTGTGCTACCCTAAAGTCTTAGTATGTTTTCTAAAAGCTGTCTTTAAAGATCAAACTTTATCAGAATGAAGCCTAAATGGGGTAGTGTGCTACTTTACCATTATATCTGGGTACACATTTCAATAACCCTCAATGGATCTACTTACATTTTTTAAAGCTACCCTTTTAATATTGCCATGCTGACTTTATGCAAGTAAACTTGCAACTGGCATAAGCCCAAAGTATATTTCAGTTAGACGCAGACGCTCATCAGCAGAGTGCACGAGCACTGAACGCGTACAGCCAGATTTTTTTAACCGCGCATCTCTGAACATGCAGAATGCGCATGCGCCTTGAATAATTTGCACTGATTAGTGGGTTCACAAGGGGGCAGCACTCACAGTTGAGCGGTTGTTTTCACAAAGAAGTGCAAGAAGATGTAATCACGCTAAACAACAGGAGACGAAGTTGGAAACAACAACAGTGGTTGTGCACATCAAGAGCACGGGAGTGAGCAGGTCAGGAGATCCCTGCCTTTGTAGAACTCGAAGGAATATAAAGACATCTTTATGGGTCTAAATTCCAGAAGAGAAACAATCCAGTAACTCGTAGCAGTAATAGTGTGCATGCGCCAACCGCCTGTGTATGCGTGCACAGTCAAATGGAGTATACTTTGAAAGGCTAATTGTTCACGTCAAAACCGAGGTATACTTTGGGCTTAAATCTCAGCCTCAGACAGCACCTACAGTGCATCCGGAAAGTATTCACAGCGCTTCACTTTTCCCACATTTTGTTATGTTACAGCCTTATTCCAAAATGGATTAAATTCATTATTTTCCTCAATTCTACAAACAATACCCCATAATGACAACGTGAAACAAGTTTGTTTGAAATCTTTGCAAATTTATTAAAAATAAAAAACGGAAAAAAAAAAAAAAAAAAAAATCACATGTACATAAGTATTCACAGCCTTTGCTCAATACTTTGTTGAAGCACCTTTGGCATCAATTACAGCCTCAAGTCTTTGAGTATGATGCTATAAGCTTGGCATACCTATTTCTGGGCAGTTTATCCCATTCTTCTTTGCAGGACCTCTCAAGCTCCATCAGGTTGGATGGGGAGAATCGGTGCACAGCCATTTTCAGATCTCTCCAGAGATGTTCAATCAGGTTCAAGTCTGGGCTTTGGCTGGGCCTCTCAAGGACATTCACAGAATTGTCCCGTAGCCACTCCTTTGTTATCTTGGCTGTGTGCTTAGGGTCGTTGTCCTGTTGGAAGATGAACCGTCGCCCCAGTCTGAGGTCCAGAGCACTCTGGAGCAGGTTTTCATCAAGGATGTCTCTGTACATTGCTGCATTCATCTTTCCCTCAATCCTGACTAGTCTCCCAGTTCCTGCCGCTGAAAAACATCCCCACAGCATGATGCTGCCACCACTATGCTTCACTGTAGGGATGGTATTGGCCAGGTGATGAGCGGTGCCTGGTTTCCTCCAGACATGACGCTTGCCATTCAGGCCAAAGAGTTCAATCTTTGTTTCATCAGACCAGCGAATTTTGTTTCTCATGGTCTGAGAGTCCTCCAGGCGGGCTGTCATGTGCCTTTTACTGAGGAGTGGCTTCCGTCTGGCCATTCTACCATACAGGCCTGTTTGGTGGAGTGCTGCAGAGATGGTTGTTCTTCTGGAAGTTTCTCCTCTCTCCACAGAGAAATGCTGGAGCTCTGTCAGAGTGACCATCGGGTTCTTGGTCACCTCCCTTACTAAGGCCCTTCTCCCCCGATCGCTCAGTTTGGCCGGGCGGCCAGCTCTAGGAAGAGGCCTGGTGGTTCCAAACTTCTTCCATTTACAGATGATGGAGGCCACTGTGCTCATTGGGACCTTCAATGCTGTAGAAATTTTTCTGTACCCTTCCCTAGATCTGTGCCTCAATACAATCCTGTCTCGGAGGTCTACAGACAATTCCTTGGACTTCATGGCTTGGTTTGTGCTCTGACATGCACTGTTAACTGTGGGACCTTATATAGACAGGTGTGTGCCTTTCCAAATCATGTCCAATAAACTGAATTTATCACAGGTGGACTCCAATCAAGTTGTAGAAACATCTCAAGGATGATCAGTGGAAACAGGATGCACCTGAGCTCAATTTTGAGTGTCATGGCAAAGGCTATGAATACTTATGTACGTGATTTTTTTCGTTTTTTATTTTTAATAAATTTGCAAAGATTTCAAACAAACTTGTTTCACGTTGTCATTATGGGGTATTGTTTGTAGAATTTTGAGGAAAATAATGAATTTAATCCATTTTGGAATAAGGCTGTAACATAACAAAATGTGGAAAAAGTGAAGCGCTGTGAATACTTTCCGGATGCACTGTACAGAAGGCCCACAGTCCGTTCACTTTCTATCTGATGAATAGTGCACAGAAGCCTAGAAAGACTTGACAAAAGCACATGCTGGAATCAGATCGCTTGAATTAATATGCAACATCTAGGAGTTGGGGTGCCCAGGTTTTTATAAGTCTGACAAATTGTGCCATTATTTGAGTATTTTTCCATACCAGTCTATCATCTAGTTTTAAACTATTTCAGAGAAATTGCATTTAAAAAAACAAAATGAACTGTGGTTGGTAGCTTCACATGTTGATCTAATGGTCTTTTCCTGTTCATAGCTGAAATGAATGCAAAGTGGATCAGACTTCATGTTGATGGTCAACGTCTGGCTAAGCGAGACTACAACTTGCCAAACCAACTCACTTTGACTATCACATGTAATCCACATAATGGAAAGACATGTACTGTATAGCTCATTTCAGGCAACATCTAATTATTCCTGATATTGCTATTTGGTGAAAGAATAAAAATACCAGGAATCAAGGGTTAGGGTCAAACTAACCCCCAATGACTGATAAAGTTGTGCAAGTGCACCTGACTATGAGGGGTGTTACACAAGCAGAGAGCATAATATTTATTTAGGCTGTTTGTCTTGAGCACATTTTATCTAGGTTTAGTTCACCATTCCCAAACTTCCCAGACTGGCTGGAAATATTTTATTCCCACAAGAACAGCATAACTGTGGATGACTGCATGTTCTCACTCAACAAGCTGCCATTTTCTCTATAGTTTTGTGATTTTTAAAAATTATATTTCTAAGTGTTTATCTCTCCTTATTTGCGATATTTCCAGAATAGATTGTACTTTTGTATATTTCTAGGAAGTTTCTTCTCACCTTTGTCAACTTTAGCTTGCTCATTGGTGTTTGTAAAGCCATATTCTCTGTAAAACTTCTTTGGAACAAAAAAATATTGTGAAAAGTGCTATACAGATAAACCTGAATTTAACTGAAAATGTGTCTCCTCAGGTTTATATACATCTAAAATGACTCTAATAGTGAGTAGAAAAAAAGATATACTGTCAACTTAAAATATATGTCTTATTGGAAAATATTATCTCTGTCTTTAGGATTTAGTACAATGAAAATATTAAAGCCAATTATTTACATTTTGCAAACAGCATGTTGTCTTTAAAATATCACATAGTAAATGGGTCTTTATACTTGAAAATATATAGCTGTCTTTATATTTTGGGATCATAAATCATCAAAAAGTTTGAAAACCCCTGGTCTAAAATGACCTCATACAAAATATTATTAACATGGAAACCATTTGGATAAATTTTTTGCAAACCAAACTGACTAAAAGACAACCAGCAGAAATCATAATTTTTTTTAATTGATGATCATTAACACTAGACTATTATATTAATATTCTTTCTTACAATATATGCAACTGAAACCAATACGACAAAGATTTCTCAGTTTATTCATTATAAACTTCATTAGCAAATGGCAGCTTATTGTTAGACAAAAAATAGGCCTCTTTATTATCTCTAGTAGCCTATTATTTTATGGTGTACAGTATATTGTTTTTTAATATATATATATATATATATATATATATATATATATATATATATATATATATATATATATATATATATAGGTTTTTAGGGTTAATCCCGGTGTGGATAAACTCACCTGTACCACTCGAGTCCTTTCTCATAGTTGCGATCAAAAAAGTGCGGCTCCGCTCCCACCGCGCGGATATCCGGATGGAGGCGCAGAAACTCCAGCAGTGCGCGCGTTCCTCCCTTCTTCACACCTATAATTATCGCTTGGGGCAACCTTTTTGTCTCGGACCCGTTCGGGGCACCTGTCACTCCAGAGTCCTCGTCATAAGTCACATCGCCCTTATTTTCCTCCCAGCCATCTCCTCTGCTATCAGCATCACTCTCGTTGTTTAATAAGTCCCTGGATTGGCTTTTGAGGAACACCTCTGGTTCTTCAGGTTGGTTGTGGAGAGCTCTGGGTGTCGGCATCCTCCTGCTCCGTTCATCCAGCATAAAAGTCGGTGTGATGGAGCAGTAACCCACGCAGCAGTAGAGCATGTACACCCACAGTGACAGCATTACGCACAACACAAAAAGTTTATTTTTCACCGGCGGAGAAGTGTGGCAAAGCGCACTATATTCCATAGGACTCTCCGGTGTATAGTACCAATGTCCAACAGGGCATATTGGCAAAGTTATTTGCTCCTCCGCATAAATCCCTGTAACATGCAGGCATCTCCGCAGTAGAGGAAAAAGAAGAGGATGAGTGCCCGGCAGATGCTGAATTCATTTCATTTTGGTGTCACTGACAGTGCTGGAGATGTAGAAAGTCATAGCTGTTACACTGGCACGAGCGCGTGTTTGCGCATCACTACATCGCCTCCCGCTGGTAACTGTATCATCTGGGTGAACCCGGGGCCTGCACAGTATTTAAATAAGAGGGGCGTGTGATTGGCAGCAGGATTGACCAATCAGAGCACATCTATTATACTCGCAATGCCCAAGCCCTTCGGCAACAAATGATTGAAACTTTGACTTTATTCGGGACATTTCATGCAAATATGTTATCTAATCAATGTTTCAAATTGATTTTAATTTAATTTACTTTAATACTAAAGAATGAAAAATCTACACTGTAGAAAGGGTTTGTCAGTTAATCTAAAATCTGCTTCAAATACTAAAAAAAAAAAAAAATAAATCTGTCTATTTTCAAGATTTCTGCATTTCAGCTGTATGACAAATTTCCATCACATCTGAGTAATTGTTAAATAGTGTACATAGGCTATTATGAATTCAAAATCGAAAGTATTTAATTAAAATGAATTAGGAATATGAACTTCTTAAGTTTTAAACAATACAGTTTAGTAAGTGGAAAAGCATATATTTAATTTTAATAATTTAAATTATAATTAAATTTAATAATTATAATATGCAAAGTCAAGCATATTTTAACACACATTTCAATTAATGTAATATTAAAAAAATATTTCAATAAAAAGTAATATTATTAACGTTGAAAAAATATATATTTTATATATTATTCATATTTATATTATTTTAATATTGTATTTATATGATAAAATAATATTTCAAATAATTTATTCAATTAATTTAATTAAACCATTTGCTTAAATCTTATATTTGTCGGGCCTGGGTAGCTCAGCGAGTATTGACCCTGACTACCACCTCTGGAGTCACGAGGGTCTCCTAAGCAACCAAATTGGCCCAGATGCTAGGGAAGGTAGAGTCACATGGGGTAACCTCCTCGTGGTCGCGATTAGTGGTTCTCGCTCTCAATGGGGCGCGTGGTAAGTTGTGCGTGGATCGCGAAGAGTAGCATGAAGCCTCCACATGCTGTGAGTCTCCGCGGTGTCATGCACAATGAGCCACATGATAAGATGTGCGGATTGACGGTCTCAGAAGTGGAGGCAACTGAGACTTGTCCTCAGGCACCCGGATTGAGACAAGTAACCGCGCCACCACAAGAACCTAGTAAGTAGTGGGAATTGGGCATTCCAAATTGAGAGAAAGGAGGATAAAAATAAACACATGTAAAAAAAAATCTTATATTTGTCTGGAATAATTTTTTAGCGATGATACAAATGTAACTAAATGAACTAGTTCAAGTAAAAAAAAAAAAAACATTTAATATGACTGACACTACCTGACTACATTAGGTTTCACCAACAAAGAATTTAGGGCTAAAATAATATTGTTTTTCTGATCAACAATGTAACTCCTTGATGTAACAATAAAGTTGCTCCTTGATGGAACAATTAAAAATTATAGGAATTTTATGTTTTCACTTTTCACAGATGTACTATACATAAAGGAATTTATTTTGGTTGTTGATTACAACATTGTGTGACAAGTGTTGTCTAATTTTTTCTTTATTTTTCGCATTAATAACAGAAAATAGAACAAAATGTAATTGAATTTGCGATCATTATAGGGTAAAAACATCAAAGAAAATTATAAGAATCATGAGCCCAGACTGCTGTTCCTCTGTCTTTAACAACATTTTACAAGGATGTAAACATAAACATGTCATTCTTGCCATTATTGCTTTGAAAACTACACTGGTAAATGCATCTCTAAAAGAAAGAAGAATATCCAGCTTTGCACATGTCTGTTTTCAAGGAAGTTCTCGACGTAGACTTTAAAGCAACATAAATCAATCATCCATGCAACGGGTTGTGCCATATAATGAACAACAGTTGTTTTCACTGGTGTCTCGTGGCATATTCACGATGCAGAATTGTGTAGGCACGAATCCAGCAGATGTTTGTAAAACTCCCGCTGCTTGTCTCTTGCTCGTGGCTGTAAACATGTCACAGTGGCACCAAACACTTAACATGAAAAAGATGCTGGGTGTAGATGATGTTATTCTAAGACATATGTTGAGTGGGGAGGCAAAGTTAAAAGAGACACATTTGAACTTGAGAACTGTGTGTGTGTGTTTGGCCTCAGGTCAGGGGCCCTGGACCTCTGTCACCTTTAGCATTCTACCAGATTATCAGGATTACACCAGAGCTGCCATGTCAATCAGAGCTTGAGCAGCACACAGCCACTGCCCATTAATCCCTTTATCTCATCTACCACACGGTGTGTATGTGTAGCCTATATCTATACTTCCTGCATGCACTAGTATCAGTAGTGAGACACATTTGCTTCCTGTCAGAGCATGCCCTCCACAAACAAAAAGCAACAAGACAAACAATTGCATGTGTTCTAAGCAAAAAGGTTTGCCTCTTCAAAGCTAGATTTATATTAAGTTAACTTACAATCAGTTATGGAAGAGAATGTTGGTGCATTGGGTGACTTTGTTGATATCTTACCTTATCTTATCTTATCTTATTTCACGCTCTGAGTAAGATCAAGACAAATTTACAATAAAATACTTAATTTGTTGCATGTTCCACTAAATCTACAGGAAATGCAACTTTTGGCTTTATGAAATATAATTTTATGCATTCAACAAAGCATGGTTCTTAACTGGTTTTGCTTCAAGGCCCAGATTGGAGATCATTGAGCATTAAGTGGTGACCCAACACAGTACCACAGTTGTTTATAAAAAACAACAAACAAAACAACAACAACAACAACAACAACAACAAACATGCCCAATCAAACATTAAAATGTATTAATATTACAATGAATTGCATAGGCCCAAAAATATGCAAAATTATTAACATAGCATATACTGAATAGGAAAATGGTTAATTTTGGTTTCCAAATGAAATTGTCACTTCTGATGGTTTAATGTTCAGCCAATAATTAACTGCATTAAAAAAAAATAAAAAAATAAACTTTGAAGAAAAAGAAATAGCTGAACAGCTGAAATGCTTCTTCGGTTTGCGTCGGAGTTCTGTTAATGTTATTTTGTAATTAATGACTGTCGGACTGCTCATTATCCAGCTCATTAAAAGACTACTTGCCAAATAAATAAATAAATGTACATGAAACTTAGATAGAGTTGAAATGATTGTATTAGCTTGTAGAGCACTGATTCATGAGATATGGGACAAAACATGTTTAAAATCATAGTTTTTTTTATTTATTATTTTTTTTTTTAATACTAAATCACTTTAAAATGGATATATTAGACAAAGGTTAACAGCTAATGAACCATGTAAGGGAACAGGTTTTTATAAAAAATGCTTTTCTCTGAAAATTGACATTAATTCACTTCACAACTTACATCTTACTGTGGTTTGAGTCAACTCAGTCAGACACACTAAAAAGCATGTTATTTTAATTTGATCCATCCAACAATAGTGTAAAGTTTTTGATTATCTAATAATGATGTGCAGTAACAGAGTTAAGTGATCAAATATATTCTATAAAAAAAAATTCTGTTTTCACACTATTCTGAATACTCTGACAAAGTTGACAAAATATAATATTTTTCTTACTTAACCATGTGTTTAACTCTGGAACCATTTTGTTTGTTTCCCTCAACTGCCTATAGCTGCCTCTATAACCTAAACTACAATGCCAACATTATTCCACAATTCTTAACAGAAATTATCATAATGGGAGATGGAGTTGACATGTTGAAACTGTGACCACAGAGACTTAAACATTGTTTGCTGAAAATATGAAGAAAATATTAAACTTACCAGACCACGTGTCCTACTGTTGCATCCACCATAAGCAACAAGTGGGAAAAGGGTCCTCAGAGTTATAGCAGACCATGACATTGTACTATAGGATAGGATTATAAACAAAATGAGTTGATGCAAAGTGAGGACTTTGATACAGTTTTTTTTTTTTACGAAAAATATAATTTAAAGTTGACTTTATGTATTGTATGATATCTTACAGATCCCTATCTTTAATTTTATATTTATGAATTTATTGAATTTTTATGCACTTTGTTGGCAGTTTAAGATTGTGACCTCTTGATGAGGACAGCTTAAGTTACATGTGCTTTCAAGTAGCGAGCAAGCATTTAAAAAAAATATAATGAAATTATTAAAAAATATAAGCAGTAATAAATGCCCTAAGTATACACATTTCCTTTAGAATGAACTTTTTCAGTATTTTAAGAAGTATGAATTTCTTGATTTTTAACAAAGAGAACTTTTGTATGAAAGACATGTTTTGTCCCTTATCTTAAGAATCAATGAGAGATCGCACAGTGATCGAGATGTAGTAAAGATGACTCACAATACCTGGATGAATGATCTGATATGTGGATGTGCGGTTTTTATTTAGAAATATAAGAACACTAGATGGCACCATTGACCAATCAGAGTAGAGTATTCCAGAGCACCATGTAATAAGCCTATTTATTTGCTATCCTAACTTATATCTTTAGTTGCAATTTAATAATTGCATTTAGCATAATTTTTTCCTGCTCTCTGTGACCTTTTCAGTAAATACCTGCAACCCATTTTTGGGTTACTACCAACAAGTTGAGAAAAACTGACATAAGGCGTGGTCACACATACCTTTGCACTGTGAAAAAACGCACACAAAGTCATAGAGAGATAGACAAAGAGAAAAGCCGAAAAGTAATATATTCTGTGCTGGCGGTTTGTCCTTTGTGAGCGGCTCCTTTATACTTGATTGGCACTTCAAAGTAACTTGGGGACTAGAAGGGAGGAGACGACATGGTGGGAACAAAAGACACCTGAGGGGTGGGAGTGCAGTGATGTAGACCGTAGACTGCTCCAGCATCCGGAAGACCATATGGGCAGATCAGTTCAGTAAGTTATGCTTCGTGATGCACAGACACACACATAACCTGACTGTGTGTTTGCAAAAGGATTTAGGAGCTGTTCGGTTAACACATCAAAGGACTTGTGGTCTTGTATATCTCCCTCAATAAAATATCTGTAACTGTACCATGTTAACATGTGTTCCTCTGATCCCCCATTAGATCAAATACTAAAGCCATTTCTGCACTTATTTGCACTGCTTTGCTCTCATTTATAGCAAAACAACAACAACAACAACAACAACAAAAAACTGGTAACTAGTAGTTAGCCATGCATGAAAGTAATAAACTTCAGGGTTCCTTGCACTTTTTGACCAGTACATTTCCATAACTTTTCTATGACCTTTCCAATCATTTGTGAGCACTGTCAGTACCCAGTGCCCAGTTATAATCAAGCTACATTAAGTTTTTGCATAGTCGGGCTACAGTCTTCATCTGTCTGTCCATGTGTACATGACATAATATAAATTCAAATATTTGAAGGAAGGACATCAGCTGAGGAAACACCAGCAATGCATGCCACGTGTCAACTCTTTTGGAGGATAAGCACACCACCAAGGCCAATAGAGCCCAACAGCCTGGTTCCCGAAGTAAAAATCCTATTCTTTTTTTTCATAGATGAATTGATTTTCAAAGATAACTTAAAAACCTTTAAAGACAGACCTACCATGAGCTCCGAGGTTGTTCATTGATGGTATATGCCTCTGCTGAAGCCATCCATCTGCGTTATTTCAACTTCATTGTTTAAAATTTATGCTTGATAGCGGAGATCACGTGAGAGTAGCCCGGACCGAAATCCAGGCATGATTCGCTGACAGAGAATGCTTGCAGGTCTCCTACCCTCTTGATGGAAGTGAGCGCAGTCAGGAGGGCAGTCTTCAAGGAGAGTGCCTTAAGCTCAGCTGACTGCAAAGGCTCAAAAGGGGCTCTCTGTAGACCCTGAAGAACTACAGAAAGGTCCCATGTGGGAACGAGGTGCGGTCTGGAGGGGTTCAGCCTCCTGGCACCTCTCAGGAACCTGATGATCAGGTCGTGCTTCCCTAAGGACTTACCATCCACTGTGTCGTGGTGTGCTGCTATAGCAGCAACGTACACCTTCAAGGTGGAAGGGGACAGCTGCCCTTCAAACCTCTCCTGCAGGAAGGAAAGCACCGATCCGACTGCTCATCTCTGGGGGCCTTCCCGTCAGGAAGAACACCACTTAGTGAACAGATGCCACTTAAAGGCATACAGGCACATCATAGAGGGGGCCCTGGCCTGAGTGATCGTGTCTACCATAGTGGGTGTAGACACGTCCAGGGGCTGATGAGCGTGCTGAGGAATGGGAGGTCCGCGGGGGGATACCCGGCAGAGGCGGTCCCATTGGGGTCCCCAAATCGCCCCCAGTGCTAGCCGTGCTGGCCTCATACCCGTAGGTAGAAGGACCAAGGCGCGGAGCCGCTGGGGTGGCTTGCTTTCTCACGAAAGCAAGCCGCAACCGCAACGTTGCCATGGTCATGTTCTCGCAGTGAGAACATGAACCATCCACGAACGCTGTCTCCATGTGGGTTGCACCCAGACACGAAAGACAGCAATCGTAAAAAGATGTTACGTGTGTGCCGTTCTTTTAGAGAAATATACTCTTTCAGGAAAATATACTCTCTTTTTTTCTGCCGAAGTGCCCAGGGGCATTCTCTGCAGTGCACCAGTGCAGAGGAGGGAGAAGCCACTGAAATGCGCCATCAGATCCAGCAGAGGTGAATGAACAGTCAGCTCAGAAAACATCGACCGTTCGGCTCCGAAGAGAAAATCTGAATGAGTGGTTGCACGCCAGCTCCTTTTATACCCGTATGTCCGGGGGAGTGGCATGCAAATACCACTCGCCAGTTTTCATTGGCCTTTTATCAAAGACCAGAGGTGTCTTGGGCTCCCAAGAGTGACCCCTAGTGTTACTACATCGACACAACGTCGAGTGAGTGACAGATAGGGAACTACAGATTACAGAATACATGCTGTAAAATGTAATTTGTAACGTATTCCGTTAGATTACTCAAGGTCAGTAATTTATTCTAAATACTTTGGATTACTTCTTCAGCACTGGTAAATTTTTTCACTTGTTTTGACTATAAAATACATTCTCTGAAAAAACTAAATATCTTATGCAGTGTTGTTTCTAAAACAAGATCAATCAAATTGATCTTGTTTTAAGGATTTTTAGATATTTTTAAAGGAAAACAATACAAAAATTATTATCAAGAATACGATTTTTGCCCTAATATCAAAGGTCTTACTAGAAAAAAAAGAAATTATGATCCAATGTGAATTTTCTTGATCACATTATCTAGATCTGTTAGTCCGACTTCACAAAAATCAGTCTGGTGTGATTTCAGACAGACTGAAGCATTTACATGACATTTACAAATTTAGACAAAAACTTTCAAGGGGCATTCAGTAGTTCTCTAGCTTGTGTTATCTACGGCCATCTATCAACGTGGATCAGCATGATCGTCTCTGCTGCCCCCGCCAGCTCTGGAATATCATTTGTATCTGGAAAATGTTGAACTTTGAGGTAATTTCTAAAGTAATTTATTATTACTATAATATGCTTGCTTTGCCTAAAAACAAACATCAGAAAACAAGTAAACATGCTTCTACTGTTAAGGACAGATTATTATTGTCCCTCATATCAATAATCTTTGGAGACTGTCTATTCTTCGTTATTTCTAAAGACAGTTATTACCTTGATTAGAGATCTGCTTAGCGTAAAATAAACCTCAGTTATCTAGCGATACAGAAGGTTATGGTTAAGGAAAGATTAGAATTGTTTTTAATGATCAAATTTAGGATGTCCAAGAATACCGTTTTTGACTAACTCGTTTTGTTTCCAAGCAACCAACATCATGGTTTACACAAAATCCATAAATCGCTGTGCCAAGCTCCTTTGCACTAAACAAATGAAGACATAGAAGCCTTACCGTTACCGAAGTTTACTCTAGTTTTTTTGCCTTTGCCGGTCTCTGTCTTCTTGCTTCAGACCTTTTTTACTTCTTCAGCAGTACAGCTACTGAATCTCCCATTGTCACAGCTGCTAAAGCATGATAATAAATATGTTCAGTTGAGTTCTTTTTGCTCTTCGCATCACAAAACAACAAAACTGTGTGAAATAAGCATTGCCAAACGTATCTACATAGGCGGCAGCCAATGAGCGCAAGAATTCCCTTCTTCGAGGTTTAGTGAAACAGAGCGGGTCATGTGATTTCAACATGGCGAAACACATTGAAGGGGGTGACCTGCGCCATGTAGAATAAAACACTTTTTATAGAAAACTATACAGAGTACAGTCTTCATTTCAAGTGAGTGTACACCATTCGGATCAAACTTTACAAAAACACAATTAATTCGTTAATGTGTAAAACTTTTTAAATTGTCTCCAAACTACTGAATGCACCTTTAAGACTGACTGAAATCGAACTTTTAAAGTGCATCTAAACATACGGAGTATAAGGATTTTTAAGAATTCTTCAAATTCAGACTGATTCACTAATTAATCATTTAGTATGATTTGTGAACCGTTTCATAAAAAAAAAAAAAAAAAAAAAGACTTTAAAGAATGTTCTGCTTGCACATCAGACTTGTGAGTTTTAAACCACACAAGAGCGAAATCTAGCCGAGCAACATTTTTGAGCAAAGCATAACCTTAAAAAAAAAAAAAAAAAAAAAAGATGTGGATGAGCAGTGAGATCCCCCGACCACCACCAGATAGGTATGAAAACTTATGGCTGATGGAGAGTTGAGCATGTTTGATGACATGAGGGTTCGGTTGAATATATTTCTGGTAGGATGAAGACCAGCATCTGATTGGGGATTCTGATAGTCCTTGATGAGCAGTCATTGTGGCTGCACCAATTCTGAATGACTGCCCCAAGACTAGTGGAGGGGATCGCAATATTTGAAGAGTCAGATGCATACTGTGAACTAGTTTGCAGATATATGCAGTGGAGGTGTCGAGGCAGGAGGAGCTGAAGATAATAGATATCGTTATGCTACAACCGCACCCTGCGTGTTCTGTTTTGGAGTGTTTGAAAAAAAAGGGTGAAATGAGCGTGGATTGTGCGAGTCCTTTCTGCATGAGTTTTAGCGGAATCTATAGGAGAGGGGTGAGGGGCTTAGTCCGGTAGAGGTTCGAAAGGTGTGGGCAGGGGGCGAGAAGTATGCTGGTGGAGGGACATAGTCGATGGAACTCCTGAAACGGGATAGAGAGTAGCAACTGAATTGAAAAAACCCGGGAATGTGCTTAGCTGAGAGAATGGGGTTCAGTTGGTGCTCTGCCATGCCAAATGTCTCAGTAGGGACTAAGGGCCTGGAGGAGGACCTGCCTTTGATGATCACGATGGCGGTGGAGGTGTTGCAGAAAAAAAAAAGGAATGGTCAAGCCATTTCCCTGCGAATTATGTTCCTATACAATAGCCTCAAAACCTTCAGAGGGCGCGTGTCCATGAAAAAGGACATGCCATCTGAGGTTTCGGGGTTTTGTTATGGAAAAGGGAAAATCAGTTCCGGTGATTAGTAACAGGGACCAAATCTGAGGTCTAATCAGCAGCGGTCATCAATAGATACGTTGTCAGAATGTTATCGATGAAATGGCTAGCGTGAGGAGGCGAGAGATGGAGCGGCCTTGATGAGTGATGCACATGGCGAATCGAGGGACCTAGAGGGACAGGAGATTGAATATAGAAACTGAAACTGTGAAGGAAGTGGAAACTGGGAGGAAATGTGAACTAATGATCCATCTAATTAATAGAGAGGCGGGGAAGCTTGCATCTGGGGGCAAATAGAGCATGATGCCGGAAATTAAGAAACATAGAAGGGCTTTGGTTTTTCCACTGGAGTGGGTATGCCTAGTTTGTGTTTTGTTTAAACATCCAGGTGGAGCTGAGAGTAGCAAGGGACTAGAGGAGCAGAGAATAGGAGCGGGTGCATATGAACAGGAGCTTAAAATATTGGAATGATCCGGCATGAGCCTTCAGACGGAGATTTAAATGTGCAAACTACTACTACAGTCATTTGTTAGCAGTGGGGTGAATGGGTGTCGCTTTTGGAAGCATCTTGATGTTTGCTTTGGAGAGGAGTGCGCCGTGCCCAGCCTTGAATGGGGTGTAAGTATATATATGCGAAAGATGTGATGATTGAAGCTTAAGTTCCTGATAAAGCCCGTAAAACCAGCAGCACGACGCATGGTCCATGACATGTGAAGCTTCAGTCAACTGAACATTCGGTATCTGCTTCGCAAGAATGCTAATCCGGCATGGTTTTATCCAAGAGTGAACGAATCTTACTTATCTGCTGCTAAATGTAAGATGCCCTGACTGCAAATATATTTACAGTGAATGGATCGAAAAGCAAAAACATTGGTAAATTTAAAAATCAATAAATGCGTTTAGGCAAACATGGTTGTAGAAATAATGTAGAAAGCATTAAGAGGGAACATATAACTTACAGCAGGAACAGAAAATTAACAGTAGCGAAAAAGAAAATGAGCTGTGAAAACTAATCTGGCATAGGTTTTATCCAATAATTACACAAAACTTTACTTACCTGCTACTAAATGTAACAGCCCCGACCACGAGCGCATTAAAAGTGAACAGAGCAAAACTGAAAAGATTACATCTGCTCTGTGCTGCCTGCCTCACTGGACTCACTGCAGTTTGCATACTGCAACAACCAATCCACTGATGATGCCATTGCATCTACACTACACACTGCTCTCTCCCACCTGGAAAAAAGGAACACATATGTGAGAATGCTGTTTGTAGACTACAGCTCAGCATTCAACACCTTAGTGCCCTGCAAGCTTGAACTCTGAGCTCTGGGCTTAAACAACTCACTGTGCAACTGGATCCTGGACTTCCTGTCAGGCAGACGCCAGGTGGATAGAATGGGCAGCAACATCTCATCACTGACCCTCAACACTGGAGCCCTGCAGGGCTGTGTTCTCAGCCCACTCCTGTATTCCCTGTATACACATGACTGTGTGGAAACACATAGCTCCAATGCCATCGTTAAGTTGGCTGATGATACGATGGTGGTAGGTCTGAACATGGTGAATGAATATGATTTGTGAACCTTAACCTAGTTACCCTCATGGTGATCACGCTGTGAATGCGTGATCGCCTGCCATAACTATGAGAGCCGAATGCTCAATTAAAATGAAATATTGGCTCTTGATTTTGATATTGATGCAGATGAGGATTATGATGAACAGACAACATAGGCAACAGAAAGCCTAGACCCATAAACCATCCTCTGAATGCATTTGATGAATATGATTGAGAACTTAGCTTATTTCTGATGGGAATCAGCTGCTGCCTTGAGGCAATGATTTTGACGGACTTGGCGAGGAGCGCGCTCCTATTTTTTGTGCTAAATGATGTAATAAAGTCAACATGACTGCATGTTTTACTCACTCTAACACCCTAACCCATACCTCAACCTTGAACCTAACCGTCAGTGGAGTAAAAATTTAATTTTAGAGCGAAAATGCAACCTCCGAATTGCACTCATCATTGTTTATATGAACATTATTACTTCCTGGTTCCCACGGGACCAGTACCTGCATCTCTGTGGCTGCTCGTGCAACATGCTGTCAGTAGCACCATGATAAAAGGTAAACACATTTAAATTGATGCAAAGATGTCTGATGCTGCTCGTCAGTAATTCGAACCCTGGTGCCTTTAAATTACGTTCATTCCTTTGGTCGACACGACACCTAAAGTGACTTACAGTGCATTCAAACTGTAAATTATCAGTACATGTGTTCCCTTGTTCCTGTGTACATGTGATTGAACCCATCACCCTGACGTTGCTAGCACCACACGCTACCCATTCAGCTACAGGAACATATTCAGTAGTTAAATTAAATCGTGCTCTTTGATGTTTAATCTATAGCTTTGTTTAAATGTTTTCCGCACACTAACCTTGTTCTGATAACATCTGAAGGACTTTGATGCATTAATTTCATCCTTTGTGAAAATTACTTCAGGAATGTTACCTAAATTAATTTTCATTCAACATCTTGTACACCTTTTTATTTTGTGCGAGCGAGTCACTAAACCGAGGACAACAAAGCAGTAGGTGCCCTCATTAGTTGCCATCTCCAGCAGGAGCACAAACAGCACAACAGGAAGAGCAGATTTCAGTGACATGACAGGCTCGTTAAATATACAGAAAAGCAGATCAATGCACTGCTCAGGCTCCTTAAGTCACACTCCAAAGTAATTTGCTCAAGCTAAGACTGTTTTAAATTTCTATAAATTCCCACAGGCCTGCTGAACTTCTGTCTTATCTCCTCCTCTGAGGTCCAAGTTTGCTTGGATTACAGGGCATTATCCTTTAGAGACAGCTTCAACCAGCTATTCTGTCCTTCTGTTGCTGCTGGCAAATGTTATAAAGCAAAATGCCATTTAATCATATAAGCTTAGAGGCTCTTCAGCAGGATTGTGTGTTCAGTGTCTCTGGCCAGCGACTTCTGCCCTGGTTAACATTATCAGAGACTCTTGGGCGACTCCATCTGCCCTGAGGATTCCCATCAACTCTATGGCGCAATGCAATGACACTGTACAACAATGGCATTGACAGTTCTAGTTATACTGAACGTTTGGTGGTGGAGTACCTCTTTTCTAGAAGTGCAACCAGTTATATTAGCAACTAGAAAATTAAAGTTCATCAAGACAAACTTTGATTGTTGGCTTGGCGATGTCTTCTCTTAAAATAAAATAATATATATATATATATATATATTTTTTTTTTTAATAGTTGAGGCCTAATGCAGTTTGATATTTAAAAGCTATGTGGTTCCTCGAGAGTTTTGGGTGGTTGCTAGAGCATTTTTAAATGCTTGCTAAAGTGTTCTAGGTGGTTGTTTGGCAGTTGTAAAGTGCTTGATGGTTGCTAGGGGATTCTGGGTTCTAACTAGGGCCTTTATGTGGTCACTAGACAGACAGACAGACAGATAGATAGATAGATAGATAGATAGATAGATAGATAGATAGATAGATAGATAGATTTATTAATGTCATTGTAATACTTGCATACTGGTCAATACTTTCATCTTTCTCACATCTTTATTTATCTATGTCATTCCTTTTTCGCATCTACATGTATTTAGCCATATAGCTGCATTTACACCATAAAGATGGTGTTGTGTTGGTTTTTCATGCACAGTTTAGTGTTATAAAAAAAGCAAAGCACTGCAGCTCTAAAGCTGAATTCCTTTACACAGAACCAAAGCCTAAAACTTAAACTTACCTAAAACTTTAACACTATTTAACACTATAAGAGATTCCTAAATAGATTAAGCTTAAGTTTGATCTTACCTAATTTGTTACAGCTTTCCTCTTCTTTAGTCAGATACTTACTATGTCCAAAGCCTAGCTGCCTACAGAGGCAGCATTTAAAGCATAATAGTGCAGTTACTACACCAACACTTGAAAACAAATTCCTTGGATTTTACTGCAACTATTATACTCCATTTACTCAGAATCTGAGCATAATTGAGCCAAATACGGTACGTCTGATACAGGGCAGATCATTGTCAAAAAGGCCCAATTTCGGTCGTAACTCAGGTTTGACAAAATGTGTAGTCACTGCATTTTGCCTTTTTATGTGTACTTTCAATGTAAAAGATGTTCCAAAATGTAGGTAACTTTATTATGCTGCCTCCTAATTAGGGTTGCCAACAGTCCCATTGTATCATGTTTTGTAGTGTCTGTGTCTTTGGACTCATATTTTGAAATGTAGTTTTGGTTTCTTGTCTACGTTATGTTCCTTGTTTTGTCATGTGTCTTCTTGGCCTTGTCACGTGACCCTCATGTTTCATGTGTTTTGTTCTCATTGGTTTAAAGTCATTATCTTGTTATCATGTTCATTAGTCTTGTCCTGTCATTGGTTCATGTTTCATAGTCTTGTTTATTAGTTCCATCTTGTGATTGGTTGTCTTGTTATCTTGTTAACCCATGTCTCTGTATTTAAGCCCTCATGTTTGCCTTAGACCTTGGTCAAGTATTGTCATTGTATGATTGTGTAATGTTGCTCTTGATTCAGTCCATTGTTTCTTGGTCTCTTAGTCTATTCAAGTCTTTTGTTTGTTCACTTTTGTATCTTTTTAGTCATTAAACTGAAATTGGGTTCACATCATTGTCTCGTCCTCACTTTTCCTGCCAACGCTACACCCGTATTAGCCCAGACATCCCATATTTTGGCTGAAATGAAGATGCCCGTAATTTAAGAATACATCCATGATGGCAGATGAAGCAAGAGAAATGTCAAGAAAAATGTATGATAAAAAAATAGCTCAGTGTAATTAAATATGTACTAGTTTACCTTATGTCTGTGTGTACATTATTGTATATTTTTATGCATGTCCCTCCTGTTATGTTTAAAAATAATGACACCTGTGATGTTCGGGTCAAAAATTACCCATATAGTGTTTTCAGTAGATTTACAGCACACTTGTTTATTATTTATGAACATGAAAATTAGCATATACTTACAAGTTTTCACCCTGAACACAGACTTGCAATGTAGAATTTTAAGAGTGCCACCTATTTGTGAGTTGTGGTACTACACATGTGCAAGGATTTACAGTACTTAAAGTTGATACTCATATAACTTACAAATATAATTAGTCTGAAAGAACTAATATTAATACTAATATTTCACTATATTTGTGAGTGCCATTTTGTTTTGTTTTTTTATGTCCTCACTAATATAGAGAAACTTAAAAACCCACTAGTGAGGTGGTCCTCACTAGTAAAAAAAAAAAAAAGGCGCATAAATTGGCCAAATCATGTTTAGCTTTAAATCTACTGACGTGCACAGGTTTCTGCGAGGGTTAGGTTTAGGGGTAGAGTTAGGGGATAGAAAATAGCATAAGCCTGCTATGAAATTAATGTAAGTCTATGAGATATCCTTGCTTATAAAGTGAAACAAACCTGTGTGTGTGGGTGGGTGGTCTACGAGGAAATTTTTTTAGGTTACAAATTGGTAATTACATGTGTATTATGCTATAAATGTGGTTTCTAAGGACATTTCTAGTGTCCTCATAATTCAAATCGCTTTAAAAACATACTAAACAATGTTTTTTTGAAAATGTAAAAATGCAGAAAGTTTCTTGTGAGGGTTAGGTTTAGGGTAGGGTTAGGGTTAGGGTTATGGGATAGAATCTATAGTTCATACAGTATAAAAATAATTATGTCTATGGAGAGTCCTCATAAGGATAGCCGCACCAACGTGTGTGTGTGTGTGTGTGTGTGTGTGTGTGTGTCTACACATAGTTTTGGCAGTATAAACATGTCTGTGTATAATATCTGCAAATATAAACCCTATAAAGCTGTGTATTATATTTCATAAACAATTTTGTAAAGCCTCTACATCATCAACATGATGAACACTTTGCTGAAACCCTGTGGAATGCAATGTATTAGATGTCTACTGCCTCCAGGTGAAAGTTTCTGAACTTCTGGAAGTAGAAGACCATGTAATATCATTTCTAAAATATTTTCATGCACATGTCTTTTTTAGGTGAAATCTTTTCTGATTTTGATAAAGTAAAAGTAACAATAATGTTTATTATCTCTTTAAGAAAGTGGGAGGGAGATTTTTTGACAGTCTAGACTCAACAGAAGCTTCAAAGCTGCATTGAACACCAGCATTATTTACCCCCGGGTCAGATTTGACCCAGACATACAAGGTGAAGACAAAAAGTTTAGCATTCCATAAATATAAACATATATTATAAAAACCTAAAAACTCTTCTTAAACATATTAATTTAGTAATGTTGAGGATAACCCAAAGGCATTTTGACCAAACTTAAGATTAAGTCTAGTTTTTCACTGTTTTTAACTCTTAAACGGGTCAAAAATTTCACATACATAATACTGTAAGAGTTATTGGAGTATGTTAGCTTAGAAACATGCTAATTTAAAGGTGCAATATGTAATATGTTTACTGTACAAAAGCATAAAATGATCATATGTTTTCAGAGATTTAGGAAACATGCAAAGTTGAAATACTGGCTTCTCCGAAAACAGTGCTACAGCCAGTATATTCTACTTTGAGATGTCCGTTCTGGGACAGAATTTCTGTTTGTGTTTTGGCCTGTGTGATCCTGCCCACTGCCCATTTCCCAATAGTATTTTGACACTCCGGGTTGCCAGATTTGAAACAAGCTAGCGGGCAAACACAGCACGCTGCAGCCATGGAAGCCAGCAATACATCTAGCTAACACTGACAGAGTCATAAAAAATCCACAGGAGCAGGTTTATAATTTGTAAACAATAAAAACATTGCAAATGTATACATTAGCTGATCAACTTACAGTGTAAGGCTCGTCGCTTGCCATTGTCAGTTTGCTCGTTCCTGTTGCGCGTCCTCAACCTGCCAACCCGTGAGAGCTTCGAGTCTAGGGAGGAGGGGCAGGGGAGACAACTCTCCCCAAGATTTTGAATTTGGACTGCAGTACCCATTTTAAATGCTTGATGTCAATGTTCCATATTGCTCCTTAAAACTCTTTCACAAAATGTTTTCTTCCTCATATAGCGAGGTTAATTTGGCAAACTTTTTTATATTTGCATTTTTTTTTTAATTATTGATGTAAATGTATAAAATTATTCTTTGTGTTATCTGAACTTGGCATTAAAAAAGTAAACATTCCTGCGAATTGAGTCAAGTCGTTTTTATTTGTATAGCGCTTTTCACAACACACATTGTTTCATTTTGTGGTCGTAATGAATGTGATGGAAAATAGCATGGTAGAAGGTCACTTAAGTACTTCGGAGCTAGACCTTCAAAGCTTTGTACGTACTGTAGTTAACAGAATTTTAAAATTAATACGAAATTTAACAGGTAGCCAATGTAACAATGATAATATGGGGCTAATATGATCATATTTCTTGGTTATAGTCAGCACTCTGGCTGCTGCATTTTGAACAGGCTGAAGTTTATTTATTGAACTTCCAGGACATCCTCCCAGTAATGCATTACAATAATCTAGTTTTAAAGACATGGACGCATTCATTTGTTTTTCAGCATCAGCAACAGAGTGTCAGGGTTTTGAAAGAAGAGGATTCAGTTTGCAGGGTAATACACAGTTTATTGGGAAAACAGGAGTTCAAGGGGTACAAACAGAAGCGAGGGCTAGACTGGATAAGGTCCTCAGTCAACGACGGTCGCAGGTAGCATAGACAAAGTCCATTGAACAGGAAACACCCAGCCAAGAGCAGTCCGCACAGGAGGTCAAGGATGATGGTGAATGAGACAGGGGGAGCATCAGGCAGTGGTAGCAGGTGAGGCGGGGAGAAGGGGAAGGGAGATGGCAGTGGGGAAGCCAGTGGTGGCAGGAAGATAAGCACTGTCCAGCAGCCAGGGAGAAGGGGAGACTGGAGAGAGAGAATAAAAAAGAAAAACAAGACAAAACTGATCGAAGGCAAGCCACAGGAGATAAAAAAAAATAAAAATAAATGAAAAAACCTATAAACTATGCCAAGCAAATGTGTCGAAAAAGGGAAGAGTAAATAAACTGGATAAAACTAAAAATCAAAGCAAGGCTGATAACAAGCAGGGCTCAAGACACAGCAAAAGAAAAGTAAAATAGAAATAACTAGGAATCCAAAGCAAAATCAAAACTGAAGAAAATAAGGCTTGACTAGATAACTAGACTACCAGGAATGGGAAGATGAACAGCAAGACGTGAATAACAAGACACATAAACATGATCTGGCACAGAACAAAAACACGAAGGGAATATATAGGGAAGCTAATGAGGGGTAAAACGTGAGAGTAATAATGAACTAACAGGGTAACAAGAGGGCGGGGCGACAACTGACAGTTGAACGCATGGCAAACACAACAGAACAACACGTGTAGAAGCACATGGCGAACAAACACAAACACCACACGCCGAAGCACGTGGGCAGACAAACAAGACAGCCATGCACTCTGGACGAACAACGGCACAGACACAAACACAACTAGGCTGACAAAACTGGCATCCTGACACAGAGAGCATATGTCGTAACAGCAATATTTCTGAGGTGGAAGAATGCTGTTCTACAAATGCTGGAAATTTGATTTTCAAAGGACAGATTGGTATCAAATATAACACCTAAGTTCTTCGCTGTTGAAGACGATGTAACAGTACATCCATTGAGAGTCAAATTATATTTTAGCGGCTTATTTTTAGAGGTTTTTGGTCCAATAATTAGTAACTCTGTTTTGTCGGAATTGAGTAGAAGGAAATTTCTGGCCATCCAATTTTTTATTTCATTGATACACTCTGCTTTCATCAGGTTTCGAAGAAATATAAAGTTGGGTATCGTTGGCATAAAAGTAGAAACTTATTCCACAATTCTTGATAATATCTCCCAGGGATAGCATATAAAAGGAGGAAAGCAGAAGCCCTAAAACGGATCCCTGTGGCACTCCATACTTAACTTTTGTTTGAGTTTACAGACAAAGTGGTAGGGGTCTGCTAAGTAGGACCTAAACCATGCTACAGCAAGTCCACTAATGCCAACATAATTCTCAAGCCTATTCAAGAGAATGTCGTGATCTGTGGTGTCAGATGATAAGAGCAAGTAATGTGTAACTCTGATAAGTGCAGTCTCTGTACTGTGATGGGGACTAAATCCTGACTGAATTTGTTCATATATACTATTTCTCTGTAGGAATTAACATGGTTGGGAGGACACTACCTTTTCTAGTATTTTCGACATAGATAGGAGATTTGAAATCAGTCTATAATTAGCCAATTTCCCAGGATCAAGCTGTGGCATCTTAATAAGCGTTTGATAACTGCCATTTTAAAGTTTCTTGGGACATGTCCTAGTTAGTCAAGTACTATCACTGTTAAGACTATGAGTCAAATACTAGAAAGGAGAGCAGCACATTCCCTGGAGGGATGGAGTCTGTCTCTCTTTAGCAGGTTAGGTCTACCCCAAAAACTCTTCCAATTCTCTATAAATCCTATGTTATCCTCCAAACACCACTCAGACATCCAGCTGTTCAGTGACACTAATCTATTATAAACCTCGTCACCACGATGAGCAGGGAGGGGGCCAGAGCATATTACAGTGCCTGACATAATTTTTCAGACACCGTGATATGCTCTGGAGGGAGAGAATTAAGGTATTGTAGCTTAGCAACATGCTAATGTAAAACTCTACTGAAATCCACAGACCCTTTTCACAGCCTGTGATGACAAATTTCTAATTTATTTAGTAACCTTAATCTAACAAACTTTTTAATATTTGTAATTTTGTATTATTTGATGTCAATTTATAAGATTATTCTTTGTGTTATATTACCTTGGCATTAGATGGGATTTTAAATAGCATTGCAGAGGGAGTGACAGTAAATTTGGGAGGGGAGAAACAGCAAGAACACTTTAGACTGTACTTTAGCCTTTAGCTGGTCATTAGTATGTATTACTCCACTTCTATTCTTACCACAAACTCTGATTTCCAGTTTTTTTACACTACTTTGTGTTTCTTCACACATTGGTCAGATTATAGCAACTATATCAGCATGACTGGTTACCATTTAAAAATCAAAACAACTGCTCCATTTATATAGCATATAAACCTTTTAGGTTATACCGATATTTAAATACTACACTAAACTTTTTCTCCTACTGTGCTGCCATACAATCAGGTTGCCATACATCTCACTACATAATTCCGCCATGTCATGACGTCATCAGAATACTACCTATTATCTCCCATTCATTGCTATAGAAGTTTACTCCACTATAGAACTGTTCAACCATGATGTCAATTTGTAGGCAAAACTGCAAGGCTGATTCGCCATGGGTTCCCTCTGGAGTTTCCTATATGGGTTTTTATAATGGGGGTTTTCAACTTATGAGTAAAATAAGGTCTGTGGTAAATATTACTTGAATACTGCCATTATAAAAACTTACAGGAAAATCCAGAGGGAACCCATGGCAAATTCTCTTTTTGGACTACAACCTGAACAGCTCTATAGTTTACTTCTGTGTTCCAAACCCAGAAATGTTAAAGTGCCATCCCATTTAAAGCACTATTTGTGTGACACATAGAGTTTGTGCCTTCACAGAGTGTATGGTCTCTTATGAGCTTCCATGATGTAAAGATGCTGTCTTAGAAGGCAGCTGCCTATAAAAGCAGTAGGCAGCAAGACAGCTCACTAGGTTTTAGAACAAAGCATTCATCATCTTCCAGCTTCAGTAGTGGATGATTTTCTTCAAACCAAAGACCACCCCTTAACTTCACCAGAGGACATGGCTATTGTTCTCTTTGATCTGAGAGGAGAAACCTGTGAGGTCTCACAGCCTCGAGCAAACTCAGCCGTCCCCCAGTCAAAACATCCTGAGAGAAGGGCTAGGAAACAAATATAGAGATTCATAAAACCTCTCTTCTTCCAACAGTGACAAATAAAGAGATCTGCTTAATGACATCTGCCATCGATTTCCATTGCTAAAGTGATACTAGACTTAATTTGCAGTGTTCTCTATAGCGTGCACCCCTGCTGACATATCAAACCCAAAGTTATACAAGAAAATGTTGTGATTGCTTGCTGTTGTTGAAGCGTCTGTCCCCTCGGGCTGGAAAGACAGAGAAATGATAAGAGGTTTTCTTAAATTACAGGCTGCAGTCACATTTTAATGGAGTTCAACCAGAGGCTGAGGGAAACAAGGTCATCCATTAAAGCAACGCAATTAAAGCTACAGCCTGCGTTCTTCATGATAAATTTCTGCAAGAATAAAGCCAGATTATTATTTGTGTTCAAGAACCTTCCAGCAGGAGAGCTTTATCATGAGGTCTTTAAAAACATGCTTCAATTAGATACAGCAGAGCTGTGTTATTGTGGTTAGTAATACATTGTAAAGCTCAAGGATTCAATAAAAGCATTACCTGGAGTCAGCAATGACCATTTTAACCACATACAGAAATTAGGGTAGAGAAACAAATAGGTCTCTTAAATGCACTGCTAATTTGAAATAATAATTAAAAAAATAACTTGACATTTTCTTGACAGGTTTCGTAAGAATCACCCGCATGCTGGGCATTTGTAGGCTGCTTTTCCTTCACTATCTAGTCCAACTCTAGTCCAAAGCACAGTTCACCCAAAAATGAAAATTCTCTCATCATTTACTCACCCTCATGCCATCCCAGATGTGTATGACTTTCTTTCTTCTGCAAAATACAAATGAAGATTTTTAGAAGAATATCTCAGCTCTGTAGGTCCTTACAATGCAAGTCAATGGTGATTAGACCTTTGTAGCTCCAAAAATCACATAAAGGAAACATAAAAGTAATCCAGCAGTTAAATCCATATCTTCAGAAGCGATATAAGTGTGGTTGAAAAACAGATCAAAATGTAAGTCCTTTTTTTTTTACTCTAAATCTCCACATTCACTTTCCCTTTCTGTGAGCCACATGTGTTTGCCTGTTTAGTTTCACTTTCACATCTGAAAGTCAATGTTAAAGTGGAGATTTAGAGTAAAAAATCTGTTTCTCACCCACACCTATTATATCACTTCTGAAAATATGGATTTAACCACAATGGATTACTTTTATGTTTCCTTTACAAAGGCCTGATCACCATTCACTTGCATTGTATGGACCCACAGAGCTCAAATGTTCTTCTAAAAATCTTTGTGTTCTACTGAAGAAAGAAAGTCATACACATCAGGGATTGCATGAGGGTGAGTAAATGATAAGAGAATTTTCATTTTTGGGTGAACTATCCCTTTAAGATCATGAGAAACTGGTTTATAGTGGAATAGCACTAGAACAGAAGTGGAACATGGTGCATTACAACAGTTCAAAACATAAGCTTTATCTTAGCAATACATTAGCAATATGCTATGTCAGAGGGGAATATATGGAGCAGATAACTATTTACATTTATGTCTGTTTCTCTCAGAAAGCTATTATATGGCTTCAAAAGACTTACAGCTCACAAATCAAGTCGAATGGACTACTTTTTTTGGTACTTCTTTAGGCCTTTTTGGAGCTCAATTTCATTTTAGAGAAAAGAATAGTGTGAAACTTTTTCAGAATATCTACATAACGTTCCAGAGGACGACATGTGGGTGAGTGAATGATTACCGAATTTTCATATCTGGATGAACCATTCCTTTAAAACACAAGTCTAATTGAGAAGGATCCACATCCACTGGAAAAAGTACTGAATCAGTTCATCTGTTTTTCAATCATCTAATCAAACATGAATTGAACACCTCTTTAATCTGTCAAACCAAAAGCACAGCAGATGTCTGGCACCCATCACTGTTACCACTGTAAATCTGGTCTGAAAATGTCTTGTATGGTTTAATGAATAGCCTTAGTCAATGTTGTCATTAAACGGCCAAACAAAGAGAGCTTTACTTAGCTTTTCATTTGCTCCCCACAGTGTCAACACGACTGTAATGTTTTCTTTTCCTGAGCAGCTGCCCCATGTCACTGTTTTTGCACATAGTTATCTGCATGCGAACTGCACAGTAATACACATACAGACACACCTTTGGTCATTCCTCTTCATGTGTGTGTCAAGGTATGCGGTAGACACTGCTAATTTAGGAAGATGTTGAACCGCATGGGTGGGCCTTGCCTGAGGATAATAGTTGTCACCTAGAAATTGACTTTGACAGCCATAGACTGTTTTAGATGGCTTCAAAGGAGATCTGAGTGACAAAGGTGTTAATCCTCTCAAATAGATAAATACTGAAGTAATGATAACATCTCAAAAACAACATTTTTGATACATCATGATAGCGCCGTGGATGGCTGCCTCGGTGTGGAGCGCTCCTATTGTTTTGTTGTTTTTGTTTGTTTGTCCTGTGTTTAGTAATATTTTTCCAGTCAGTTTTACCAGAGATGAACTGCTGAACATTCGACAGCTTATACCAGACAGTCTTTTCCCGGTTTTTGAATATTCAGACGTTTTGCTGGACATTTTAGTTGGAGGCGCGGCTTTGTTGTTCAGGAGACGCAGGCGAGCAGGCGCGCTGGTCAAACTCCGTCGGCGTGGCGTTCAAACAGCGCTGCTGAGCACTCATCTTGTGAGTCTCTGCTCTCTTCCTAACAAAACGGACAAACTACATCTCCTCATCCGCACAAACAAGGACTTTTCAACCTCTGCTGCCTTGTGCTTCACAGAAACCTGGCTGAGTGAAGCCATTCTGGACAGCGCATTACATCTGCCGGGCTTTCAGCTGTTCAGAGCGGATCGCATTGCGTAGATAATGTTGAAAACGAGAGGCATTGGAACATGCTTTTACATCAGTGAAAGTTGGTGTACAGATGTAACAATGTTAAAGAGGATGTGCTGTCCTAATTTGGAAGCGCTCTTTATTAACTGTAAGCCTTTCTACTCGCCGCGGGAGTTTTCCTCATTTATTCTGGTGAGTATGTATATCGCGCCAAATGCGTGTTTGAATGCCGAGCTGCAACAGCTGGCTGATCAAATCACAGACACGGAACAAAAATACCAGGACTCAGTTATTATTGTTGGGGATTTTAACAAAGCAAATCTCACATGTGAACTGCCCAAATACAAACAGCAAATTACATTCCCCTACAGAGACAGGAACATACTGGATCATTGCTACACAACAATAAAGGATGCATATCGCTCTGTCCCTAGAGCAGCTTTGGGACTCTCTGATCAATGTCTGGTTCATCTTCTTCCAACCTACAGGCAGAAATTAAAATCAACCAAGCCAGTAGTAAGGACTGTAAAGAGATGGACCAATGAAGAAGAGCTGGAACTACAAGCCTGCTTTGAGTGTTTTTGTGGCTGCGGCCACAGACCTGGACGAGCTCACAGATACTGTTACATCATATATCAGTTTCTGTGAGGATATGTGCATTCCTACTAGGATTTATTTAAAGTTCAACAACGACAAACCATGGTTTACAGCAGAGCTCAGGCATCTTCGTTAGGCCAAAGAGGATGCTTACAGGGGTGGGGATAAAGTCTTGTACAATCAGACCAGGAACACACTGAACAAGGAAATCGGAGTGACTAAAAGAAGATACTCTGAGAAGCTGAAAAACAAGTTTTCAACTAACGAACCTGCATCAGTGTGGAGTGGCATGAAACAACTCACAAATTACAGGACCCCAACCCTGAATGTGTTCTACTGCAGATTTGAAAGGCCCAATCTCACACCCCACACCCACTCTGACCTTCACTTCACACAAACACCAACACCTCCTGCAACCCCCCTCCTCCCCCCTCCTGCTACTCAACCTGCACTTAAGATCTGTGAAGATGATGTGAGCCGCGTCTTTCGGAAACAAAAGACGAGGAAAGCTTCAGACCCAGATGGCGTCTTACCAGCGTGTCTTCGATCCTGTGCTAACCAGCTTGCCCCCATCTTCACACAGATCTTCAATATATCACTGGAGCAGTGTGAAGTCCCATGCTGCTTCAAACGCTCAATATTGTTCATGTCCCAAAGAAACCAAAATTCACAGGACTTAATGACTACAGACCTGTCGCCCTGACGTCTGTGGTCATGAAATCATTTGAGAGACTGCTGTTGGCCCACCTGAAGAACATCACTGGACCCTTTCTAGATCCCCTTCAATTTGCTTAGAGCAAACAGGTCTGTGGATGATGCAGTCAACATGGTATTGCATCATATCCTGCAACATCTGGACAGACCAGGGACATATACAAGGATCCTTTTTGTGGACTTCAGTTCGGTTTTCAACACCATCATCCCAGCTATTCTCCGGAAGAATTACACCAACTCTCTGTTCCCATGTCTACCTGTCAGTGGATTACCAGCTTTCTGACGGACAGGCAGCAGTTTGTGAGACAGGGGAAACTCACTTCCAGCACCTGTACAATCAACACTGGTGTCCCCCAGGGTTGTGTGCTCTCCCCATTACTCTTCTCCCTCTACACCAATGACTGCATCGCCAAAGACCCCTCTGTCAAGCTCCTGAAGTTTGCAGACGACACCACTGTCATTGGCCTCATCCGAGATGATGATGAGTCTGCATACAGAAGGGAGATTGAACAGCTGGCTGTCTGGTGCAGTCAAAACAACCTTGAGCTGAACAAGCTCAAAACGGTGGATGATTGTGGACTTTAGGAGGAACACCCTAACACTGACCCCCCTCACCATTCTAAACAGCACTGTGGCAGCAGTGGAGTCATTCAGCTTCCTGGGCACTACCATCTCACAGGACCTGAAGTGGGAGACACACACTGACTCATTGTGAAAAAGGCCCAGCAGAGGTTGTACTTCCTTTGCCAGTTGAGGAAGTTCAACCTGCCACAGGTGCTGCTGATACAGTTCTACACAGCAGTCACTGAGTCTGTCCTCTGCACTTCAATAACTGTCTGGTTTGGTTCAGCTACGAAATCAGACATCAGAATACTACAAAGGACAGTTTTGACTGCTGAGAGGATTATTGGTATATTTCATAAACTGTAAGAAATGAAACCATGCCATTGTAACCTTAATGGAATTGTGTCCCCCAAAATTAAAATTCTTATGCTGTTTCAAACCCATATGACTTCTTTACTTCAACTTTTGTGTTGTGTTTGTTTTGTGCTAACACATTTTGTGTTCCTGGGTCAAAATAACCGGCCCACTAAGATTGTTTATAAATCTCTCATATTGCATATATTATCACAAGATACTGCATTAGATCTTTTTATCAACTACTTTTTTAGTAATTATAACAGGTTTTGTGCCACTTTTTGAAGATATTTTAAAAAATAAATATTTTAGCGATAGAATGATTCATTGAACTGACCTTATACCAGGCTAGTGGGCCCTGCATGCGAAAAAAATAAGTAAAAATGATAATAATTACATAATAAATTAATAACCACTTGCTTGATCTGAACAAAATAGGTGTTATTTTGAAGTTTAGAATCTGGACTTTACAATGCATATATTCGACCCTACCAATTTGCAAATAAGAACTGTTTCGTTCTCATTATTTGTGAATTTGTTACCACAAACATTATATTTAGAGTTGGTAAAACCAAAGTTGAGATAGCCATGTGTTATGTATCATTGGAATGGTCTTAATTAGTAGAATGCAATGAGCCAATTTGTTTCACTCAGAGGTCAAACTGCAGTGAGTATTAGTGTATGAAATTCCCACTGACACACATAAATATAATAAATAGGCGTGGCTTTTTGTCAAGTTTTTCCTTATTACTTCCTGAAACATACATGTAACATAGACAACAGCATATCGTAACATATAGCAGACTATCCTGATTCAAACTAGGCAAAACACAACATCATATGATAAGTAGATCTTGAAATATTCCTCAAACAGTGTACATGGAAAAACGATGCTCAGCACACATTGTGTGTGTGGTGGGGGGGGGTTTGGGTGGTTTACAAGGACATTTTTTTAGGTTACAAACTGGTAATTACAAGGGAATTATGCTATAAATGAGGTTTATGAGGGCATTTCTAGTGTTCCCATAATTCACATCACTTAAAAAACATACTAAACTATGTTTTTTTGAAAATGTAAAAATGCAGAAAGTTTTTTGTGAGGGTTAGGTTTAGGGGTAGGGTTAGGGGATAGAATCTATAGTTTGTACAGTATAAAAATCATTATGTCTATGGAGAGTCCTCATAAGAATAGCTGCACCAACATGTATCTGTCTGTGTGTGTGTGTGTGTGCATATCTAGGAACTTTGTATGTGCAAACACACATCCACATCTAAAGGATTGGGATGCTCCTGAACACTTAATATTTCTGTATTTTGTAGTCTAATCCATAACAAGTGTAACAAACTGAAAAAACCCCAAATAAAATTAAAGAAAATTTTCCTTTTTTGTGTGTTTTCAGATACCATATGTGAACAAAGTCAAGGAATTTTATTCCAACTGGATTAAGTAAAAAAAAAATAGTCGTCCGGGTCAAAATGACCGGAACACAACATAAGGGTTAAAGGACGTTCGCTGATTTCAACACATTTACAGTTGACAGTAACTGAATTTAAAACTTAAAAAAGCACTCAAACACATCATAAAAGCAGTCCATGTGGCTGGTTCGTCATATTCCAAGTCTTCTGAAGACATTAAGTTTGGGTAAGAAACAAGGAAAAAATTACGTTATTTTACAGTGAAAATCTGTCAAAACCAACTTCTTTTGTGTTCCACAGACGAAAGACAAATGGGTCTGGAACAACATTAGGGTGAATAAATAATGACAGAATGTTCATTTTTGGGTCAAATGTTCCTTTATTTGAGCTATTTCTGCCTCATCTGACATTTAAAGCTCATAAAATATGGCTTTCTTTCATACATGAAACACATAAGGAGATGTTTTAAAGAATGTTAACACACACACACACACACACACTAGGAATGTCATAAAATGTCTATACATTGATCATTTATCAGCTTATCAGTTATTTTCTCATTACGTTTTTGAGGTATTAATATACTAAGACTAGCTGGCATTTAAATTAGAAGCCTAATTTGTGTGCTTTCCCATTCACTGTCAGTTGGCCTTCTGTAGTCTGGCGTAATAACATTGGAAGACCACAAAGGGGGTGATATAACATTTACTGTACATACAAAGTTATTATCACCTCTGTCACCCCTACATTTGTGCAGCTGGTGTTTCTCATAGTGTTTTGTTGTGTATAATGTTATGTTATGTTATGGTGGATAAACATATTTGAGAGTTTTGGGTAAAGGGCAAAAGAAGCAAAGTTTGGTGTCATTTCAGATTCAAGTTGTTAGAGCTTGCCAATATCCCATATGAAAAGATCTCATGGCGAAGGGCAGGTCTGTGCTGTGAAAGGCAACAAACAGGTACAACTTACAGTTGTGGAAGCTTTGAACCTTAGGAAAAATTATCAATTGATTCGTCACAGGCCAAGAAGCTAACAAATGATGTAGCTAAGTTTATATTCAGAAATATGCAGCCACTTAACATGCAAAAATTCCTTTTTTCTAAAACATGTTAAAGGAAATTAAATCCGAGCCTGCCGCTCACACTTTACTAAAGTTGTGTTGAGAAATATGTATGAAGAGACAAAGACTATTGTGCAATGAGTAGCCCCGTTACATATACAGTATGTGAAAAAAATGCAAATCAAAATCATTGGAAACATTTCCTGATTATCGATGCATGAAAAAGGCATTGATCTCGAACCTAACACACTCATACACACACGTAAATCTGATGTGCAAAAACGTGTTGACATCAGTGGTGCCAAAAGCTATTGGTATGTAATATGACTGATCTTGTTGCGCCATGTTTGAATATGTGAAAGTGCAAATATGATTAGAGAGCTGCGGAGGGGAACATTTTCTGCAAATTATAGCTTACATTTTGGTCTTTTCATCAAATAAAAACCATTTTTGATTGTACTGTTTCTTTGAATAAGCATGGACATGGGTCCATTGAGAGGGACTGGCCTTGTTTCCAGTCCATTTGGGTCTTCCTTGTCAGGTGAGACCTGTTTTCATTGCTTTATTTTGTATTTTTTTCCCATACAGAAAGTGTGTTCACTAGCAGAACAAGAGGTGATAAATGTGTGTATGTGGTCACACCAAGAACAGCACTGAGGAGGTGCCTCTGTTCTGTTATCAAGTCCATCACCCTGCCCTGCATTTAGTGTCTCAAAGCTGTGGAGATAGCCATCATTTTCTGTCACCCAATCCTTCTAGAAACAACATTTCCAGTTTAGACTTGCAAATTCTTACTCCTAATGTCACAACATTTTTATTAGCCGTGGTGTGAGGGAGGGTTATGGCTCCAGCACCTTTTAAAGACCTCTAAGGTCTCTACTAACACAGTCTGGAAGAGCATTTTAATCCCAGTAGTCATTTTTGAAGGCATGTGCCCTGCACAGACAGGCTGCTAATAATAGTGCCCTTGGCCTCTAACATTAGCAACTTTAGAAGTCGGTCTGTGAAACAACACACTGATAATGAAATTCTTAATTGGTGGTAAGAGACACAGCTTCAAACATGACACCCTCTCAATAGAATGTAAAATGACACTCTTTGTGAATAAGTAAACCTGCCCTGCAGATGGGGGAGTGTCCAACTGCAGGTCACGACCTGGACTTGATACCTTCAATTTAGCTTTGTTCTTTACTAATACGAACATAAACTTAAAGGGTATCAGTATCAGACAACATCTGCATCACAAAAAGCTACATCATGCAGTGAAGAGGTAATTGATTTTGTAAGTACACAAGGTTTCAGAAAAATTAAAAGGCCTTGCAGAGCAGCTTTGTTTGAGGAACAAGGAGAAAAGTAACTGTTTATGAAACAATAATTTTACGTTTTACTCGTGATTTGTGTGAAAGAAAATTAAATTAATAGTTGTTGTAGCACCTCTAGAGTTCATTTCACCGGGAAACTGCTGTGATACATACAACGAGGCACTTAAACTAATTACTTTAAAAAATTTATTTATTTACTTTTCTCAACTGCTTCATCAGACAACATTTTTATTTCAACCAACCATCGAAATGTGCTCACACAGGATTGTGTGTAATCTTACACAGTAAGACGTGAAAATGTGCTGTTGTAAAAGTGATATTTCACCAAAAAATGAAAATTCTCTCAATTTACTCACCCTCATGCCATCCCAGATGTGTTTGACTTTCTCCTGCAGAGCACAAATGAAGATTTTTAGAAGAATATTTCAGCTCTGTTGGTCCTCACAATGCAAGTGAATGGTGACCAGAACTTTGAAGCTCCAAAAAGCACACTATGGCAGCATAAAAGTAATCCATAAGACTCTAGTGGTTAGATTAATGTGTTCAGAAGTGATATGATATATGTGGGTGAGAAACAGATCAATATTTAAGTCCTTTTTTCTTTAAATCTACTTTACCATCTCCAGGTCCCACTGCTCAGGTGTGGCTGTGACGTGGCATGGAGCAGGCTGAGGCGTTTTTGTGACGTGGCATGGAGCAGGCTGAGGCGTTGCTGTGACGTGGCATGGAGCAGGCTGAGGCGTTGCTGTGACGTGGCATGGAGCAAAAGATGGTGCTAGCTCAGCAACCATGACTAGAAACTCTGGCTTGGCGGCCATGTCGTGGACCTCTGGCTCGGCGGCGGCCATGGCGTGGAACTCTGGCTCGGCGGCGGCCATGGCGTGGAACTCTGGCTCGGCGGCGGCCATGGCGTGGAACTCTGGCTCGGCATCTGCCTCCCCCACAGTGAACGGGGAACCAATGAACCATAGGTATATAATCGTCGATATATTGAGCCAGGCTGAGGGAACTGCGACCGCCAGGCATCAAAAAAGAAATGGACTCATTCATTCCAAATCGGAAACAGTCCTTGAGTGCAACCTCATTAAAGTCCACCTGGAAGGCCAGATCGCAAAAGTCCTCCACATAGTCCTCCAGGGGACGATTCCCCTGACGTAGGCGCAGAAGCCGAACTGCTGGGTTCATGGTTGGGTCAAGTATTCTGTAACGATGTTGGCTGCTGACAATGATGGCAATGACAAAGATGACGTGAAGATGAAGAACCCAAGTGCAGTTTATTTACAAAAGTGAATGCCCTAACTATACATGTGAACTAAACTAAACATAAACATGAACATGACTTGACTTGACTTGACATAAACATGGCTTGACATAAACATGGCTTGACATAAACATGGCTTGACATAAACATGGCTTGACATAAACATCTACGATCACATTCAATACTTGACAACCAGACAATGAAAACATGAGGGCTTAAATACAAGACATGGGAGAACATAAACCAATGAACAAACAGAACTGATAACAAGATAATTAAAGAATAAACCAATGAAACATGACACATGAACATGGAGGGAAAACAAGACATCACATGACTAGGGAACAGGAACTAAACTTTTCAAAATAAAAGACATGAATCAACAAAATACACCTGACAGATTGTGACACATGACTTTGTCAGAACAATTTTGTCCAAAATAATCATCCCTACGAGATGTTTTAATATGTAAATCTCTTCCTGGGAAGTCATTGGCTGACTGGACACTGAGGCACAAAGCTGCCTTCACTTTCAGATGTAGCCACTGAATTAAGACATGCTTTGATGCCTTCCAACCTCCATAGTGCCTGAGAAGCCAGGAATTTTCAAATTTCAGACACAGCCACTGTCAAAGTCCTGCTTTCACAGGATTAATATTAGCAACAGCAAAGGTAAGGGACCAAATGCCATGAACTTTGAGGAAATGGCTTTATTAGCTGAATAACAGTTCTCCTTTAAGACAATTACTCACCATCTGGCTGCAGTCTCAACAATAACTTTAATGATTAAGTAAGTATTTTTGTGATATTTGCAAGCTATAAAGGAAACTGAAACTGGATCTGAATCGCAATACTTTCACAGCATGACTCGATGAAGAACTTACTGGTACTTCTCAGTCTTTGATGACGTTTGTTCTATTGGAATGCAGGTCTGTAGTGTAAATACATTCCTGAATGTACTACAACCTCCATATTGCCTGTGTATGTGTGTGTGTGTGTGTGTGTGTGTGTGTGTGTGTGTACGTGTGTGTACGTGTGTGTTTCTTTTTTTACATGTATAGACAACAACAACAAAAATGTTTACTCAGGTGTAGTTAAACAAGTACTGTACAATTTAACCATGAGGAACAACTTTCTCACTCAGTAGGTCATCTGGGTATTGTTCGCCTACAGTATAATGAATAGGCTACTGAGTTTACAAACATCCTACTCATTTGACATACGCTGTTTTCATACTGTACGGCAGGGAAGTACACATATTCGGATGCATCAGGGTACGACTGAACTCATGAGATGAGCATCATGCTTTGCACTGTAGTAGATATGCTGTATGCTCTTTCCCTTTTGACCTGTTCCCCTCTTACATTCCTGTCTCTTCTCGGAATGACACAAGCATGATGAAGTGGTTTTTGGGAGGAAATTCAGAGGCAGGCGTCTTTTGGGGAAATTCAGATGCTTGGGATCCACATATTGATTTAAAGTAGTCAGGAGAGCCTATGAAATGGCTTGTTTGCAGGTGCACCGTTCCTGCACAGGTCTGACAACACTAAAAGATCCATTGATGCTGGAACGTGATTAACATTTGACTCCAGACTAATAAAAAGAAATGACAGCACTGGGGTTAGAAGGTCAAGATCAAGGCTCAGAGGATCTCCTCTCAATTCCCAGCCATCGAGATTAATGGGGCCCCTGTGATAAGAGCAAAGAGTGGCTATTTTTCAGTATCACTTACTCAGTGAGGCCTCTGAACCCTTAGGCATTTCTGCACTGCCCACCTGTTGCCCCATTAACTACTAATGGACAGCAAAACAGAGAGTTGAACAGAGAGCACTTTTTGGAGGCAGTTTTTTAGTTTGAATCTATTGGGGGTTTAAAAAGCTTTGTATGGCAAGTTTATTTGAATAGCATATTTCATACCCAGTGATCATGTAAGTGCTTTACAAAGTTATAATATTGAAAAACAGAAATAATAACATATAAAAGTCAATTTTTAAATAATTTAAGGAGATAAAATGTATAAGGAGAGTCCTATGTATCAACCGATATTGTTTTTTAATGACTGATACGATACTGATTATTTTTGTGTTCAAGTGTCTGATAACTGGCATGCTTAACCGATTTGTATTTTTAGTTTTATTTCTGCTGTTATGCACATTAACAATGTAATCATTTAGTACTAACCTCTGGTGAACTGCTTTACAAAGCTAATATTGTGCACAGTTTACAAATAATTAATTTTCCTAGTTTGAGTTTCAATATACTCTTATTTAAAGCCCCTCACTTAATTAATAGTTAAAGTGGAAAGACTTTTGTGTCCAACTTTATTGGTAAACTCGAATTTAAAGAACTGATAACTGAAAAGTGTCAATTAAAAATATTGGTCAAACCGATTATAGTCAGTCTCAAGATGATATATCTATGGACTCATATTCAAAATCAAAATTAACATGTAAATTAATGTATAAGAAAAAGTGTATATTTTAGGTAATGAAACTGGTCACAGTTTCTTTTGATTTTTTTCACCATTTTAATTCACCTTTTAGCTTTTTGCAGTTCACTTAAATGGGCCTGCAGTGTGACTTTTTTTTTACAGTACGGATATGCCATGTAGTATCACAGTAATATAAAATCAAGAAGCTGTATGTAAAATAATTACACAAGAATAAGAAAGAAAAAAAAAGTTATAGAATGTATAAACTATAAAAGGTCACACTGCTGGTACTGCATTGTTTTTCATGTCAATAACCCATATACATTTTTGGGGCTTTTTTATGCTTTTGCATGTTAGGTCAGTTGAAGGGATAGTGCACCCAAGAAAAAAAAAATTACTCCCCCTCGTGCCATCAGATGTGTATGACTTTCTTTCTTCTGCAGAACACAAATTAAGATTTTTAGAAGAATATCTCAGTTCAGTAGGTACATGGATGGATTTGATCCCCTGAAAATTCTTATGTTCACGGCAAATGAAAAGCATACGTATGAATGCTTTTGCTTATGCTTCAATGTGCCAGTGTGCACTGACTTGTTTTTTTGATGACTTTTAGTGATGCAACTACAAATTAGTTAGTGACTGACTGAGTGAATGAATCAATAGAGTGACAACGTTCACATGTGCAAGATTTTAAGATGATTTGTTTTTTATAAAGTGTGGTGCTTTTAGGAAAATATTTGTGTGCGCATGAATCGTTCATAGGAACATTTAGGAAATAATTGTTCACTCACATTTGCGATCATTCATTGTATGTCTTTATAAATGAGGCTTCTGGTACAATAACCACAACATTTTAGTAGTTCCTTTTTTAATAAAGCATGTGCACATGATTCTGGGTGGTATTAGTGCTGTAGTTAAAGTTCAGGTATGGTTCGAACCCACTGGTGTGCCCCATGAACTGAAGAGTTACTGGGAAACCCATATCATCATTGTGCCCTTGAGCAAGTCACTTAAAGGTACCATGAAATCAAAAAGTGGTGTCTTGGGGCCTTTAATCCATTATCTTTGAGATTACCAACATTACAGGCTAGTATACCCATAAAATGTAACAAATAAACTTTTAACAGACATACACATTTACTACAGTCTTTCTCTTCTGTGTAAACTGACCCCAAATGTTTAAGACGCATCTTCATGCATAGTGGCCTACATAGAGCCGGTCCTAGCCTTTTGGGGGCCCTAAGTACAAACTTGTGTGGGGGCCCCCGTCAGTATGTTCGTAACACTACTTATAATGCCTATGACAGTGTGGGGGTAGGGGTGTGCAGCAAAGCCATTATCTGTATTTGTATCTGTATCTGTTCATATGACAAAATAATAATAAATAATATTAATAATATTAATAATAATAATAATAATAAGTCTTGTTGCACTCTGTCTTGGATGGTATTTTTCTTATGCAACTGAAACTTTGTAATGCAGCACTTTTCGTACTACTCTCTCCTTTAGATGACTCACTTTGAGTCGCTTATGTTGTATTATTCCTCTTGTGTAAGTTGCTTTGGATAAAAGCATCTGCCAAATTAATAAATGTAAGTGATGAGAGAATTTTCATTTTTGTACATTATGAATATTGACAACATAGCAACAATCAAGCTGTTAACAGTACTGTTGGAATGACAAATACAATTTGATGACACAATTTATCCCTGATAGCACACATGTACTGCACATCACCCAGATGTCTATTTGATTTGTGTGTTTATATCTGAAGTTATTTTTTATTTTATTTTTTTCAGGTTGTGTGCTTATCTGCAATGTCTATACATCTGTAATAATATAATATAATATAATAATGTCGTCTACGTCTATAAGTGTTTCCTCGTGGATGTCAATTGAAAAAATAGCATCCTGAGAGCGTTCCAAAGACCCACTGAATGAACCTTCTTAAAGCTACGTGGTTAAGCATGGGGAAAATTGACGGCAAGGAGGCCCTGCCCACTCGTGGGGGAAAGCAAAGCGCTGTTACCATAGTTACTCATACTATGAGGAAAATGGGGAGAAATATCCGATAGATTTGGCTATTTAAACAACGAAAAACACGACGAAAAGTTGTTGTGTAGTTTTGTTTTTTTTTTGCACTTTTAACAATGCCAAAAAACCCGAAACTGTTTTATTTTTTTTTATTTCTTTTTTATTGTCTGCCAACTGACAGAAATATAAGCCCAAAGAAGAGCACTGTGGATGCAAGCTGTTGAGCCATAACGTAGTTAATATTTTGTCAATCGACTGGTATATTAAAACATTTTTATTTATACCTTTTAATGTGATTGATGATTAATGAAATGACTGTACACATAAAATAGCTCAAATTTCACATTTCACAGCAACTTTTCCAGAAACCCCATTTACTAAACACTTTGCCAAACCAAACTTATAGAGAAATACATCCCCTTAGAAATGTTTGACTAAAGTATGAAAAACAATAAGCAGAGCTCCACTCCGATCATGTCAAGTTTTTTCATATATCCTGTCTTGTTTTCTGGTGTTAACTCATCTTTATGCCTCTGCTGGAACCGCTGTTGTGATGATATGATAATCGATTTAGTCTTGAATCCACTCGGTTGTTTCCCAAATACATTAAAGCACATATCCCGCCATATGGTCTACTGCAGCCACAGTGCTCTTTTTAAAGCTTCTATTTCTGTCATATGGTGGCAAAAAAAATAATTTTTTGGCATTGTTTGGAGTGCAAAAAAACTACACAACAGCTTTTCGTCATATTGTTTGTTGTTAAAATAGCCAGATTTGTCAGATATTTCTCCCTTTTTTCCTCATAGGAATGTATGTGTAACTATGGTTCCCTATTGATTCAGTTCACTCGACATTCCCGTCTTCGTCTTGGAACCCTTTCTGCTTCGACATCGATATACACTTACAGCGGACGGAACTCCTCAGCGAGATGCGGACAGGACTCGTCGCCTGTGCTCAGCACCTGCACAGATAGGCTTTCCGCTCCCCTGTGTGTTCCGGTCAAGACTTCTCCACATCGCCGTCGAAAACGCTCTCGGTGAACAGGTTCTTTGCTTCAGACACTCGACATTTATCAATGCAGCGCTTCAGCGGAGACTTCTACCTGATTCCCACAGTACTCTGGCTGGAGTTACTGTATCCTTGTATATATATATATATATATATATATATATATATATATATATATATATATATATATACAATATTGACTAAAAGAGCCGCTTGCGTAATACGTGTCTTTCTAAAGATGTCATTCAGCAAGTGATTTTTATGCGAACCGCACATCCCACCACCTGATGAGCACGAGAGCTGTGTTCGCTGTCTGGGCCATACCCACACTGCCCTCACTGCAAGGACATGAATCTCCGGACGTTGAGCTCTAGGATCGACCTCATTCTGAGGGAAAGTCCAGCCTCCCGTGCCCTCCCACCCTCCTCTTCTGTGTTAAGTCCAGAGGGACCACACGAGGAGGCACGTGGTTGAGCTGGAAGTCTTAGAGGAGGATCTCGTGCCGGCACAAGCCCTGCGAGCCTCCCAAAGTTCAGATCTAACGTGCTTGCCTGTGCAATATGCGTGTAATGACCTCCGACCCTCTATTATAGCGTACGGCCTCATTATGGTTGCCGGCTCTGATGATGGGGATGATGCTGTGTCACTCGCAGCTTCGGGCGAGTGGTTCACGAAGGATGTTGCCGCCTCTTTCCCCATCGAGGGTGAAGAGCATGCACACACTACAGAAAAGGAGCTTCTTCGCGTCCTCGTGAGAGCAGTTGAAGAGCTCGGTCTTGAGTGATCCCCTCCAGAAGAGCCAGAAAAGTCTCGCCTGGATGAATGGTTTTTGAAAATCGGCCATTGTCAACAGACCACGGTCCGGAGGAGCACACCATTTTTCCCTGAGGTTCATGCAGAGCTAAAAAAAAACCTGGCATGTGCCTTACTCTTCACGCATTCAGGTAAGAGGTGCTGCCGTCCTCACTAATGTGGACCACGCCGATGAAAAAGGCTATTCCAAACTTCCCCCTGTAGAACAGGCGGTTGCAGCTCACCTCTGCCATAATACTGCCATAGGATGGAAACACACCCACCCTTCCAAGCCATGCTGACTGACATCCACACTGGCTGGAAGAGCTTGTACAGCATGGTGATGAAAAAAACTCTGGCCGGGCAACAGAAATGCTACTGACATGCCCAGCCCTGTGAAGAGGAGCCCAAAGCTCGCTGTTATTCACAGCCCAGAGCCAAAGAAGGCACGATTAGAGGCACACAGTGTTTCTCCCCTCTTCCACATTACTGTTCATCGGGAACAGGACATTGTTCAAAATGTTGCTTCTGTGTGTATTACTCAAACAGAGATTGTTCTCGCAAAAGAGAAAAAGTGCCCATTGTACAAATACAGGACATTCACCCATTCTCAGAAAAAGGGCCATTTTCTCTTCACATATGTTATGTCCTCCAGGCATGTCTTGTGGTATTTTCTTGTGTGTGTGTGTGTTCTCTGCTACAGGTGCCACCATCCCATTGGTTCAACTGAGTGTACCGGCTTCAGCCAATCACAGGCAGGCTCTTGACCACTGAGATCTTCCAACCCTTTATAAAGACCCAAGATGGCAGAAGATAGTAGCTTGTTTGGCTGGCTGGATTGTTTGTGCATGTGTTTTTGAATTGGGAACAGGTAAGTGGCCCAGCACATTTTGCACCACGTAGTGCTTCATGTTAGAAACATCAGGTAAGGAGTGTTTGCCACCTATTGTAGTTTTTGTTTTAGTCAGAGTAGGTAGACTTTATTTTGTTGTGTTTTTGTTTAATAGGGTAGACTTCCCTGATTTCAGCTAGTTGGCTTATGGTTTTTGTTTGGTTCTTTGCTTTGGCAACACTCTTGTACCCTTCCGTCTTTGCTATGTTTTTTTTTTTTTCGTCTTTTTTGTAATGATTGTTTTGTTGGATCATGTTTGATCCCATTGTAAATATGTACATAATCTTCAAGCACTAGTAACACTTTGGTGATTGCTCTTCAAGCCTTTGTTTCGTGGTCTTCCTGAGTTTATTTAGTAGGAGGTTGCTCTAGCTAATCTGCTCTTGTTTATGTTTATGCCTCTTCACCCCTAGACTAATGGGGGCATAACAACATATCGCGTACCCCACACGTTATGCTCAACCACCTCCCTATGGTTAGCGGCATTTTATCACCTATAGCAAGTGAATCAATAGGCCCACTGTCCCACTGCATGGACACGTGGCGAGCCCTCACAGGCGTGTCAGACTGGGTGCTAAAAACAATCAAGCACGGTTATAGGATTCAGTTAGTATGCCAGCCACCTCACTTCACCGGTGTTCTGCAATCTGTGGTCCGACCACAGGTGTTGCATACAGAGATTCACAGTCTCCTCGCAAAAAACATGATAATGACTGTCCCACACTGTGACACACAAAGCAGGGTTTACAGCCGTTATTTTCTCGTTCAGAAGAAAGACGCGGGCTTTGGCCCATTCTAGGTCTGAGTCGCTTGAATTGCATGCTCGCGAAGCGCCCATTCAAAATGTTAACTCAGAAACAGATCTTATCACACACACACGTCCTCAGAACTGGTTTGCATTAATAGATCTGAAGGACATGTATTTTCATGTACCAATTGCACCGCATAATTTGAGATCCGCGTTCGAGGGAACTGCATATCAATTCAAAGTCCTTCCTTTTGGTCTGTCTTTGGCTCCCCGCACGTTCATGAAATGTATCGATGTGGTGCTCGCCCCACTGAAAATGAATGGTCTGTGTGTGTTTTGAATTACCTTGACGATTGGTTATTACTAGCCCAATCAGAGGCAATACTGAGTGAACACAGAGATTGCTGCTTTGCCATCTGAAAAATCTGGGTCTGAATGTCAACTGGGCGAAAAACACACTTTCCCCCAGCCAGCAAATCTCCTTTTTAGGGGGTCGACTCCGTGACAATGCATGCGCACCTCACGAATGAGCGCATACAGACCATTCTTCGGTGTCTGTCTCAGTTCAAACTGGGGAATTCATTGCCTCTGAAGTCATTTCAGAGAATGCTGAGTTTTATGGCAGCAGCATCCGCTCTCATACCGTTAGGTCTGTTACACATTAGACTTCTCCAGTAATGGCTCAAGCGGCACATGCGCATCGTGGTGTCTTGCCGCTGTCTGGCTGCGCTAGCACCATGGACAGTGCCGGCCTTCTACCAACAGGATGTTATGCTAGGTCAAATTTTTAGAAGAAAAGTGGTGACCACAGATGCATCCAACACAGGTTGGGGTGCGGTGTGCGATGGACGCCCAACTTTCGTCACCTGGAAAGGTGTGAAACGGGCATGGCACCTCAATCGCCTAGAACTACTGGCCTAGTCTTTCTAGCTTTGAGAGCTTTTCATTCCGCCACTCTGAATCACCACGTGCTGATTCATTCGAATAACACAACAGTAGTGGCATACATAAATCGCCAGGGTGGTCTCCGATTGCCACAATTAATGAGCATGACACAACATCTCCTCCAATGGAGCGGTTGTCATCTCTTCTCATTGCATAAAACACATGTCCCGGGCCGTCTGAATTTCAGAGCGGATCTGTGGTCATGCCAGGGAGCATTACCAGGGGAATGGAGACTTCATCCTCAGACAGTGATGAGAATTTTGGAAATATTCGGCAAAGCGGAAGTCGACCTATTCGCCTCCGTGGAGAACGGCCACATGTCCCAAGCCCTGCTGGGCGTGGATGCGCTGGCTCAGAATAATACCAATTGACATTTTAAAAACACATCCATGCACGAAAGCCAGAACTTGAAACAACACTTAATGCTCAAGCAAGCCTAATTTTAACTGCAGCATGACTGTTTTGTGAAATTAACATCTCCCGAACAGACATTCAAAAATCATAATTTTTCATATTAATCTACCAAGGAGGTCTATAATACCTGGAAAAATCTATCTAATAATATTTGCGATTTAAATGTTGCTTGCAATAAATTTCGTTTCATCAGGGTATTCGGTTATGCTGCGCTCCATTCAAGTTGGACGAGGGATATTCCTATTTGATATCTCCGACCATAAATGCATTCCATTCCTGATATTCGGAACTGCAACGCTCCCGTTAGCTTAACAGGGGTTTGACTCTCATTAGAGCTGTCTCCTAGCAACCCAACTGATAAACAATGTTGCTGGGTTAGCATTTGTGCTTCAGGAGTACGATTATCAAAAGAGATTATAACGTTTTATACACCTGTTTCTGCAGGCATTTGTTAAACAAGCTTTAATATCATGTAATGTGGAAACAAACTCATTTATCGATATTACTTAATAAAGTGAATGTTTATCACTTACTTTGTATATCTCCTTGAGTGTCGACATGTTTGTGTGACATCATGCCCCTGCATCTCGGTGAAATCGGAGTTGAGAATTTCTGCACAAGCCTACAAGTTGTAATTCTGACTTCAAGATGCATTCCATTGCACTTTTCCATTGCACTTTCCGAGTTGAATACTTTTCAAAACTTGATCCAACACTGAATGCTCAAGCAGCCTAATTTACACTTAGAAACCTCCTGATGCTGCTATAACAATGCAAAAAGCACTTACCAATTTACTTGAAGTGAAAATCAGTCCTCCTTTCCTGTTTAATTAATCAGTCACACAATCATGCAGAACATCTCATTTTTTAAATCCATAAGGATCTCTTTCTCAATGGTGATGACAGCCGACTCATCAGCAAGATCTTGCGCTCTTTACTTTCAAATTACGTACATCACTTAAAGCGTGATTGCGTCACTCAAGGCCAGCTAGAAGGCCTCGACCGGGACATATCCTAAAAATCACACCCACCAAGGACAAATAATCAATCTGATTGACTGATGAATCTGACAATCTGACTTTATTTACTCATTAATTTGCACTGTTGAGGGATTCTGTGGAAATTCTGAAGGCCTGACGGGGTGGAGCTCAGACTCACGTGCTGCTTCGGCTAAGGAGCTCGGCTTCCGGCATGCGATTTGTGGAACAGCTGTCACACTTTGCTTGTAAGCATAAAGGAATAAATTCTGACTGGATAAACTTTTCGTTTTTCTCTATTTGTTTGTAGATTAATTAAGAGTGGAAAGCGATTAAAAATACATAGGCAAAAAGGTGATTGAGAATGAAAGGATGAAAAATATTTATTTATTTGGCATGTTACGCCAGCAGAGAAGGCTTTGCTGGCCTTGAGAATTCACCACTGGTTTCAACAAGGTTGTGTATGGACAATCCCCATAGTGCTTACAGCAATATCTCGTTCCTTTCATCTCAGGGAACCAAGATTACATGTGTAACCGGAGACGTAACAAGGCTTCGTTTTCCCACACGCTAAACCACACCCCCGGGTATGACGTGCTGCCAACTGTTTCTACTCACCGTTACCATAGTTACTCATGCATTGCTATGAGAAAAATGGGGAGAAATATCCGAAAAGCTGTTGTATAATTTTTTGCACTTTAAACAAAGCCAAAAACCCAGAACTGATTTTTTTTTATCAATGACGTGCTTCCTGACTCTTCCTCTACGTGACGCGTGACCTTACCAACGAGCTTACGTCGTCCCTCTCATGAGTGCAGGTCACAGAGATGTATTGAAGTGAATATTTGTAGTTAAAAAGTATTGTTTTGTTTCTAAAAATAATCAATCGTTTGGGTTCAGAAGACCTTTATTTGTCAACTGGAGTCGTGTGGATTATTTTGATGCACCCTAAATATGCATTTTGGGCCGTCAAAAAATGGAGGATATTCTCTTGCATTGTTTAGAGGAGGAGGCCTGAAATGAAATCCTAAAAGTCTTAAATTCTTGGATGGCCTGAGGGTGAGTAAATTATCAGCAAATTTACATTTTTGGGTGAACTATTCCTTTAAATGTATAACTGTAACAATGACACCTTAAAATAAAGAGTAACCAAACTTAATATGCAAATATTTTTCATTTCAAAAGTTGAACTGCAGAATGGAAGCTTTTTTCAATGTAAAATCCATTCTCAGTGTTTGTGAGGCTTTGGAGGCTTTTAATGTGGAGGCTTTAAGTTTCACGCTTGTGTACTGTAGGTGTTATGTGCTCAGAGCCTTCTGGCAGCACTGAACATACGTCATTACATCAGCTTAAACATCTATATGAAGAAACAATAAGCAAAACAAACTGGAGTGGAGGGGGACTATAAGCTGAATTTTGAAAATATGTCAAGTTTACAAGGATTGAGGGTTTGGCCCTTTCACCCTCTCTTTTTTTTATGGCATCCTCACCTACTACCCCATGTATTACCCCATGCCTACCCCATAACATCCATATGTGCTACTTTTCCCCAAGTAAAAATGACACCATGAAAATGAGAAATATGAGAATTTATTTGAACCCTAACATTAACATACAGCTTTATATGAACTAGCAAAAACTGGCATGAACAAATGCAAAACAAAAAAACTAGAAAACTTCAGGACCCTCCTCAAGTAAGTGTACCCCAAAAGAGAGACAAATTGACAGAGAGAGATAAGAGGGGACACAGACAATGACACATATGGTTAGTTAGTCAGATAGACCTCAGAAATCTCAGACTGAAGACATGAATGGTAACTCTGGTAAATGGTAACAACATTTGGAACATACCTTAGAAAGAATTTGCTTGCTTTAGGGCCCGCTCTCTTCTTCCCCCATCTCTGTCAGATGAAAGCTGCAGCCATCTTTTTTTGAACTTTTCAATGTCTCCGTCCAACACACTGGCAGTACTTGCATTTCTTCGCACAGATTCTTAAAAAAAAAAAAGAAAAAGAATTTATCAATCAGGTGAATATGGCACAAGTTTGCCTGTTCAAACATGAAGCTGGTTATCCTAACTTAGCATAAAGACTGGAAAACATGGGAAAAAACTAGCACTTTACAGGGTTATATAGTCATTTGAGAAAGTATTCAGACCCCTTCACTTTTTGCAGACTTTATTGTGTTGTAGATTTAATTTTAAATGAATAAAATTGACATATTTTATAGTTTCAAAATGACAAAAAAGAAAAAGGCCCATAACAAAAGTTTGCGCACCCTGCATGGTCAGTACTTTGGTAAGAATCACAGCCTGTAAATGGGTACAGCTTACAGCTATTTTAATAATCAAGTACTCTACCGATTATTATATTGATTAACCAAGTAATCTGATAAGAAATACTTTTACTTTATTAAAGAGCTGTGTATATTGTTAGAATTTTATCTTTATTTAATTGATATGCCTTATACGGTTCTTTATTGATACTCTTATTGATTCTTTTTCATTATTAATTGTTTTTATTATTATTATTTAAAAATGTATTCTTATTTTACGCTGCACTAAGTTCTATCTCCTGGTTTCAGCTTCATATCTAGCATATAGACATAACAGTGTTATCAATCTTCTCATCTAACTCTTGGCAAGAAAGCGTAAATGTGTTTCCTATAACGATGAAAATGAATTAACACTATGATACACCAATAAAACTTACTGAGGACAACATCTTTAATGGCAAGTGGTTCAAAGCCATACTTCCCATTCACTCCACGCCAGTTAATTTGCTTCGCCAGTTGGTTTGTCATTAGTTTTGACACTATTCTCCAGACAGTCATTCAGTCAGTCAGACCCAATGCCTATAAATGATAAAGTATTCATCTTCCTAAGAAGTTTTCATGTTTTACAGCACAGAATCAAAGTAGATTAAATGTGTTTTTTATGACAATAATTAACAGAAAAATCCCTTAATATCAAAGTGAAAACAGATGTCTACAAAGTTATCTAAATTAATTACATATATAAAATACTAAATCAGAGCTCCAGACTGACTTGGATCTTTGAATCTCGTTAAGCAGAATGAAGGAATGTTTATTTAAGTCATTTCATTCATTTGAGCAGAGTTAAATTGGAATGTTAAATTTTGAATAGCCGAATTCCCCCAATACGTCTAGATAGGAGATTCCAACCGGCTCTACCTTTAGAGAAAGCGTAACGGTCAAGCTGGATGACGTCATGTAAACCAAAACCGTCAGTGGACGTCCTTCAGAGTTTTAATTTGATCAAAAACATTAATTTTTACATTTTCTTTACACAATATACAAAATGTATTATTAAATTGTAATGCTACACATTTGTTGATATAGGCTGGTGGTAATTTCAAAAATGAGTCCTGTCGCAACATTCTCTACACTGCCTTGTCTTATTAAACAGCATTTTTATCGTAGCAAACTCTACATATAGTTCACTACAAAAGTATACTGTTTAGTGTAAAAAATGTTGATGATTAGCAGACAGGCTGTCGATTCATTAAGTGATAAGCTTTTAAATTGGCTCCCATAATTCTCAAGAGTATATCTAGCGCTATATCAGCCAACACACGATTTTAGCTTCCTTATAAATAAACATTATGTCGGTATTATATGTGTAGAACGGTTTATTAAAACGATGTTATATGTTAGATTATCAAAGATATACAGCGGTAGCAAGCTAGATGTTCTTCTGCTGTTCTGGCGGTTAATCTAGCAGCTCCAAAAGACCGCCAAGTGTCGTCACTAGATGTTGCAGCTAGTGCGCATGTCTTTTTTTTATTCAAAACCACAGTTCCCTTAACCACTTTAAGCTTGTTTGATTATATGAATTAAATCATTAATTACCAAATTTAGTTATAATTAAAGAAACAAACAACCTCCATGATGAAATCACCAAAGAAGAACAAAAGAGAATGTGGGGAAAAAAGCTAAAAAAATAAATGAATAATAGGAATTAAAATAATAATGAAATACAATAAATAACATAAAGTTGACAGGGAAAGGGCTTTACAACTGATCTTCCAAAGTATATTTTTTAAAAAGATAAGGGTTAGGGTTAGGCCTAGTTAATTGTGTGTGTGTGTGTGTGTGTGTGTGTGTGTATGTTAAAAGATATTACATTTAAGTTTAGGGGTCACTGCTACATAATTTTATGACAAAGTCAGACCAGTTTGCAACATTGTTAAAAGGTGAACCACTTGAAAAGGCATCTCTACCCTACCCCGTGCCCCAGTCCCTGATCTGTCCACCCCCAGCACTCAACCTAAACTGGTCCAGGTCTGTATGGCCATATCTCACCCAAAATGAGGCCAGCACTTATGGTCCATAGTCGGGCCGAATGTGGCTAAATGTGCCATGTCTCAGCCCAAATCGGGCCAAATCCGCACATCCAAAGCCTAGCCAAATCTGGCTCACTTTTGGTGAGCCGCTGCCAGAACCGAGTGAGCCAACACTCAGCCGCAATTGGCCCGATTGCGCTGGTTACCTGGGAACTGACTCGATTACGTCATTCACAGTGCGTCATGGGAGCGTGTGGTCCCTCCGAGCCATGTTTTGTGGGTTTTGTTGGATGCAGTTCTCTGGTTAGTCGATCTTTCTCTTCTGTACCATGGGTAGTGTAGTTGTTTACCATGAATTCTGCTATCAAACATAATTTTTAAACAAATAAATCTGGAAGATAAAACAAATAAATTGATGGGAATTTTACTTTCGGAACCAGACTGTTGTGCTCTTTTGCACCACGGTAGGAAAGCTCTGCGAAAGCGCTTGAGGGGTGACATGATGTTCTGGGTACATGCACGAATATGCTGTTGTCAATGCTCTTAGAGCGGTTCACGTTAGAGGACCCCGTTACATAAAAACCCTACAGGAATCCGGCAGGAATTTTCTGCAGTTTTCCTACAGGATTTTTGGCTCATTTTCCTGTAGCAATCCTGCAGGAATATTATGAAGGAATGGAAAGAATTTTCTGCAGGAATTCTATCCTGCAGGAATTGTCTTACAGGTCATTAAAACACCTTTATTCCCTGCAGGAATATTGTGCAGTGTAGATTTCAAACCCTGCAAAACATAGCAAGTGTTAAAACGCACACATTGTGCAGGAGCTTTCTACAGGAACTATTTGGGTGGTATCCTGCAGGATTTGATTTCCTCCTAGAAAATCAAACGCACAACTAGTCAATTTTTACATATGAATCATTTTTATGGTAATGTTGTCATAATGGATTACAATCTGTTAAGTTCCCAAGCAGTCAAGTCAGTCACACCTAGGAAACAGAAAATTAAACAAGCAAAGAAACAGGGCAATATTGCGGACAACTGTGAAAAATAGATCAAAACAATGGTGTGAGATAAGATCCTAACAGTGTAAAATATATGTGTAACAAGTTCAAAGGAATGAGGAAGTGGGAGACGGCGATTCCAACTCAGGAATGTCACTTTTATTGAAACAATTATAAGTTCGCTTCAATGCGCAACGATATAGCTTCATATAAATGAAATCTTCAAAAACGGCATCGGCCAACACACACAAACAGCTTGTCAGCTGGGCTCTCTCTCACACACACTTTGAGAACTGGCCCTTTTATTTCCCCGTCTCTCATTGTGAACACAGAAACAAGCAATTACAAGCAATTCATCTCAGGTGAGAACCTTACCGCTTACTCTCTTTCCAGATGAATGTTCGACCATGCCCTCGCCTCCACAATATGCTTTTAGGTGGTAATAGGTTTCAATGGCCTGCACAGAAATGGTGCGGCAGGGGCGCTTTCGAGAAAATACTTGTTTTCCCACTTTCATTTGGATCATGCTTTCAAGGGGTGTCCCCTTCCCGCAGCAGTGCCCTTCAAGGGAGCAAAAATGCAGTTTGGAATTTTCTCCGGAACATCGAAGTGCTGTTGCCTCAGAAGAGTAACAGGTCAGATAAAAAGTCCATGTATTGTAGTGTACATTCATCAAAAGAATAAAACTCGACTGGTTTTCCGACATTGCATAAAACTCTAATTTACGACATTCCTTAGTATTAATGCCAGAATATTTGTAAAATAACATTATGTTAATATGAAAGGAAATGAAGAGAAGAGAAAGTGTCAGTTGGATAAAGAGGATGATGAGGTCAGAGAGGAAGCAGCAAGATGACAGGACGAAGTGAAAGAGCAGAGATGAAAGTTTAGAGAAGAGTGATGAGACAAGAAAAAGATTTGAAGACTTTGAAGCAATGTGGTGTTACCAGGGTAATACCATGTTACAGAATGATTACTATATTAATATTTCATGATATTGTAATGGTACTCCAAGGTACTTAAAAAAATCAATAAATACCAAGGTTGTCTAAAAAACATTGTAACACCATGGTGCTTTTTTTTTTTTTTTTTTTTTGATAAATATAACAGAATAGGTTTTTATTTTCTGATAAAGGAAACCATGCAAAATTAGGATGTGTACTGTATATAATAAAGCAAAGAAATTAGCATAGTAAATAAGTACTATTCATTAGTGTGTGTATATGTGTGTGTGTGTGTGTGTGTGTGTGATATATATATATATATATAATGTATAAAATCAGTGCCCTTTTTTATCCTTCCACCCCGTCCCTGCTGAGGTCTGTGCACACCACTGATAGGTTTTTATATTCACAAAGGTGTATGCTTTAGATCATTCTAATCAAACATATTATATGTTATCAACTTTATATTGGATAAGTACAATCCTGGGTCTCAATGAAACAGGTTTGCAACTGAAAAGCAAAAGAACAGCACATGCTACTGAGAAAGGTTGTTAAACTAACAGCTTTTATTTACTCTAGCGCCATCCTTGATTTTGAATGGGAATGACAACTAGGCTGTGAGAGAGAGACTTACAGTCTCTTCAGTGGGCTGTACTGCAGTTTAAAGCGTTTTTGGATCGTTCCGTGGACAAAACATTTATAAAATATCTGTCCAAGAACATTCAGTATATAAAGAACTCCAGACAACATGAGTTGTGGAAAATCAGATGTGATCTAGGAGATTTATACCGTTCGTGCCATTGAAGAGACTGAAAGTCTATCCCTCACATCCTCTTGTCATTCCCATTAAAAATCAAAGATGGTGTTAGTGTGAATAAGGTCTAGTTGAACAACTTCTGAGAACGAGCTATGACAGATGCAGGTAATCACATATGCCAATATAATTGTGCAGAGCAGATAATTGACATTTATATACAGTTAGATAACTAGCTAGCTGAAAAAAAAACAAAAAAAAAAACACGTCAATTTGAGGCAGCATCTAAGCCTTTCAAAGGCCTAGAAACTGAAAATAGGCAAATTAAGTATTTTATGCAGTCTGGTAACTTCATTCAGCCAGTAGAGGAGACTTCCCCAGGCATTCCCTATGTTTGCACACAGATTCCAACAGTGGTACAGTTAAGCAAATTTCAGTGCGTGACACATTTCAGCACATTCCACTTAGACCTCTCCTAAAAAAGATACTCGAACTACCTGGCATCATGTCTAAGGTTGTTGCATGGCAGAAGCAAGACAGTGGTGTTCTGCAAGACTTGTGATGGTGAGCTCTGCAAAAACCATGCCCCGTTCTCCCGTGAAGTCTCTATTCTTCTTCTTCTTTACACTGATGATGTAGAGACTGTGAATCCGCTTGGCTTAGAAATATGGTGAAACGTGAGTATAGATACGTTGTATTTGCAAGCATTTTCACCCAAATCAAGACAGAATGAGACTATCTATTTTGAAAAATACAAATAAAAATCAGACTATCAACAGAGACCAAAAAGGCAATGGCCATGTCTCTAGTAGAGACATTTCCCTGTCTCCGTGACCCTGAAGGCAATGGCCTACTATGTGAGCCTACTATTAGTGGTGATTTGTGCACATTGGTGATTTAAGAGTGCAAATGATACTATGTAGATTTTGAAACATTATATAACAACAACAACAACAACAAACAGGAGTGAAAACACAGGCCTTCCACCAGATTTCTTGAGGAGCACCTTCGCGATATAAGAAAGAGAACGTGGGTCAGAGCTGTAGCCTAGTGGGCTGCGCTCATGACATTTGGTGCTAATGCATTGCGGGTGACCCGAGTACGAGTCCTGGCTCGTGAGGTCCTTTCCCAATCCCATTCTTCTCCCCTGTCATTTCCTGTCTCCTCTCCGCTAACTCTGTCATCAAGAGGCCAATAAATAAATAAAATTAAAAGAAGAAAGAGGATGCAGAGATTAAGAACACAGCCTTCTGTAGTGCCTGTCTGTGAGGAGAAGTTGACTTTTATTCCTGGTAAGACCTTTGCTTATAAAGAGCTGCAGCACCCTTGGTAAATATAAGGAAATCAAGCTGTGGAAACATGTCTTTCCTGTCTATATTAATTGGTCTTTCATTTAAATATTTAAAATATAACCTTTAATTAAGGAATAATTGATAATGATCCATTGAATTATTGAAAAATAATATACAACCAGAGGTGGTAGACCACAAAAAAGTTTTTTGTTTTTTTTAATTATTATTAGATTTTTATTTTTTATAATTTTTTGTTATTGTTTCAAGTAAACATTTCTAAACATTCTTATAACAACATAAATTTACTTGACAAGAAAAATGCCATAAGATATTATGTCTTGTTATGAGAGAGAAAATCTAAATTTAGTAAGATTTGTTAAAACAATAAAAAACTATTTGCCAAAAATAGTTTAAATTCATTGGGAAAACAAGTTTATTTTTCATACCACATTGGCAAATTATTTTTCTTATAAGAATAAAGTCAGATTTCTTTGAAAACTAGACTTAAAATCTTATTCATTGACAAGAAAATTAGTTTTGTTTTAAGAATGTTTAGATATTTTTACAGTAAAACAGGGCAAAAATGCATGCCTCCATTTATGCTGCACTAAATGCAGGTATTTTGTATCCATGTATGTATCTATTTTTATTTATTTATTTGGAGTATTGTGAATTGATTTGCTACAATTTAATAATTCATGTACATTTTAAAGCACTGCCTTGTTCAGAAAATGTAAGTAAAAGTTTGAATTATTTTCTGCTGGACTAAATAAATGTTAAATAAAAATATTGATAGTATTTATTTAAATTTGCTATTATTTTGTCATCCAAATACATAATTTTTTACATTTTCTGCCTGGTTCAGGATAAAAATATCATTTTTGATGGCCATTTACTAATTAAATAAAATGCTTTCATGTTGTACTTGTATACTGTTTTGTTTATTTGGAATTTTGTGGATTTTTTTTTAAATAAGAGTAGTAGTAGTAGTAGTAGTAGTAGTAGTAGTAATAGTAGTAGTAGATCTAAAGAACTTTTAAAAAGTAGTCCTTTTAACCCAGCATTGTGTCAAGAAACAACCCAGCACACTGGTTAAATAACCCAGCGTGTGTTCTGTCCACTATTTACCAGCACTGGGTTATCAAATAACCCAGCATTGTTTTATGCTGCCTACGATGCTTACATAAAATACAGCCTTTTGCAACATGGTAAACAATACACTGCAGCGTCAGAATCTAAGCTCCAGGTGAAAGTAAATAAGACAGGAATATATTACAATACAACAAATCATTAAAGTAATAGGCCTAAAAATAATACTGTATCATATTATAATGACAAACTGGGCAACAAAAATGATTGTTGGGTTATAATAATAATACATAACAACTGAATTCCAAAATGTTAGTGAGTGAAGGAGTAGGTTTTGCACACCCTGTTCATAAAAAAAAAAAAGATTTTGTAAAAAAATACATGTAGGTAAATATTGCTTTTTTTTTTATCACTGTATTGTCAAAAAAACCTGGAAAACATGCATTAATTATCTTGATAGCATTAATATTTTATTTCATTAAACATTTTTGAATGTAGCCTATTTTGCTACAACGGCTGATAGGATGAATTTAAAATTAAGATTTAAAATCAATTGTATGTCTTTTTTTTTTTTTTTTTAAGCAAAATTTTCAAAATGGAGCCCTGGGTTGGTCAGTTGCTTGGGGCCTCAGGAATCGTTAAACCCGCTCCTGGGCACGTACTGCAGTTTAATGTGTTTTTGGACCTTTCTGCTGACAAATCATAGAGAAGAAGAAAAAAAAATTATTTCCAAGAACATTCAGTAGACATAAAAACTCTAGACAACATGAGCTGAGTTGTGGAAAATCAGATGGGATACTGGAGCTTTATACAGTTATATACTTTATACTTTGAAGAGATGGAAAGTCTAAGAAAGATTAGACTATATTAATGCAGCCACATGATGGCAGTGTTATCTTTATAAAGATCCAGGGTTCTGCTCACGTGCTGATCCCAAAGCAAATAACATTCCTAGAAATATACAGTTCCGTGTTCATGTTTTGTAAACCGTATTTTAGAAATGTATTTTTGTGATCCATCCATATAAGTTTGAAATAATTATGAGATATCTGCTACATGAAACCAACTGCCATGGCAACCATAATTTCCGTAAAACACCATAGTTAATTAGCCACCATTGTAATTTAGAGTCATAATAAATAAATAAATCTGGAAGGTTTTGGAATCTTCTTACGCTGTTTGGAGATGCCATTATGATTTTACTGTTATAACAATACATTAATGTAGTAGGCTAACTGTGGTGTTCATGGTAATTGTTATTTAGTGATGGTTTCGAATGACTTATTACAGTGAATTGTCTCCCTACAGAGTACTATTATCTGCCCAGTTGCCCTGCAGACCGGGTGAAACGAAATTTCGCAGCTCAAAACACGCTTGGAACACGAGTCGTATAAAACTACATTTCCCATCAAGCACCGCGCTCGTGTCGTTCCGCCGCTGCTGTCACATTGTCGATTGGCGAATCGCCCAGCAGCAGCAGTAGCATCACTTTTACAGAGAGCGGTCGAGCGCAGCGTTGAAGTGGGACATTTCCATCCTTTTTCTGTTTGCCATGAGGGCGTGTGACGGGAATAATGTGGATGTTCGCACCGGAATACAGGCCTTTATTTTGAGAGAAATGTGGATTGTTTTGCGCTTGTGGTGTTAAGCCAGACTAATATACAAAAATGAAGAAGCAATTCAATCGGATGCGACAGCTCGCCAACCAGACTGTTGGCAGGTGAGCGCTATGATCTTGTAATGTAATCATTTGTCGGCGTGACAAAGTTTATTTTGTATTTATGTATTTATATATTAAGAAAACAGTGAACGTTTGAATGGGAAACTATCCCTATCTTTAGTGGGTTCATATTCAGTTACAGAGTTCAAGTTTATTTTTCCCATTCAAAGTTTCACTGGTTTGTATACATATATAAATGCATATGTTTTTACGCGAGTGTTGGTCTGAGCCATCAAAGATCGCGTCATCTGATTGCGCACTGGATCTTAAAATAGCGTTACGCATTATCATATTCATGCAATATTAAGCATGATTATAAATCCATGCATGCATTTCCCATCCGCGTCTAATGCGTAAATGGTTCACTGCAGAGGTAGTTCTTCCAGCGCAATGCCCCTCAGAGGTTCCTCATGGCACTGATATCAGGACTGAAGCTACACCCCCCTGCACAAGCGTCGCACGGGTGTATTTCCATCAAATGCAGCTTTATGCCTCCCTGCTGTATCAGATCACAGGTTTGAATGAGAGGTGTGAGTGTGACATGTGTCAGCCGATGCGGATGAGGCGAAAATGAGAAAGGCGCAATGTTTTTATCACGCACTGATCTCTGGAATAAGGAGGAGTTGGGTGTAGTACATCAGCAAGATCTGTCACTGAAGTGGTAGAAGGTCATCACTGCTTCAGACAGCATTACTTCAGATTTCCATGCATGCAGAATATGAAAAATGCATGCAATATGTTGTGGATTGCAAAGAGTTTTCAAATCAAGAGTTCATTCTAACATGTAAAGCTGTTTCTGAATAATAATAATTTGGTAATACAACATTAATGTTCCCTTTGTTAAAGGTTTATAAAGGAGTTCATTAATGACTAATAGTGAATTTACAAAAGCATTATAAATCACTGATATGTGTTTATAGCAACGTGCATAAAAAGGGTAACTTTCATGCAATATTTGCCAAATAGTGAGCTTTTTTACGTCACGTTATAAATGCTTAATAACACCAATATGTGTAATGGACCCATATGAAGCATTTATAAAGGAGTTCCCAACATTAGAAACCTATGCACTGTACTTAAAGTTCAGTATGGTTTAATGGTTATTGTGCTTCATTATCATGATAATGTTGTGAATCAGCATGAAGACCTGAAAAGTGTTTTTGTAGAGGACTTTACTAGTACAAAGTAAGTTTGGATACCACACGCAGTACCAACATTCTTCACTATCAACGTGACAAGGAAAGTGCCAACACAAGTGTATCAAGACATCACAGTTATCAATATAAACACAAGGTGGACTGACACTATCCCTCCTTTTAATTTTACTGTAATAGTCTATTTTTGCTGCATGGTGACATAAAGCATGAATTAGGGCATTTTACATTTTTGATTAATAAAAGTATGAATAAGTGTATTTATTGAGCATTTATAACATTTGAGATAAAATGGCCCACCATTTGGAAAGTATTACATGAAAGTAGCTCTTACTATTCATGTTTTTATAACAACATATTAATGACACATGTAAATTAATTACTCCTCATTAATAAACCCCTTTATAAACCCTTAACAAAAGGAACATTAATGTGAAATGTTAGTAATAAATTAATTCTTTATTTATGGTCACTCATGCTTTAAATTTCCATAAGTGGAGAATGCATTAAATGAGGATTATGCAAAAAAGTTTTAAAAACAAAAAGTAGCAACATCATTTAGAGATTTAGAGTTGTTTCTGGGAAGAAAAAAAAAAATCTTCATATTTGGTAAGTTGTACATCAAGGTTGCGCCAACATAGTCGCCACATTTATCTTGTTTATGCTGGAGTGGGTGTGCAACACTTGACCTTTCTCATGCTTAGTTTGTTTGTTACATTCTTCGCCCGACCCACCTCTCTCCCCACCTGGCAATGAGAACAGTGTATCATACATGAGGCGTTGCGTAGGGTCAGAAGGTGCGCTTTGCTATCGGGCAGCTCCTGGGAGATTATGCTACAGTGTTGTGGGTCATCATTTCAAATACATGATGTTCAGAAGTCAGGTTTCCTTTTGTTGCCTCTGGCTGGCATTTCCAACCCAGCTACAGCTTTGCTCAGGGCATCACATTTTGTGTGTGTTTGTGTGCGTTGGTACGAAAGCCCAGCATTAGTATTCCCCACCTTTCCTCTGCAATGTCCAGGGAACAGTGGTAGTGGCCCGCTGTGGCATTCTGTTGGTAATGAGAAACAACATGTTTCCTAAACAGCACAGTGTCTTGACTCATTAATAATATGTTCCAGGGCCAGGAAGGGGGCACGCCAGACTGATGTTTGCTTTGGAAAATAGATTTGTATGTTCCTGTCATGTACTATCACAAGTACAGTGTCACATCACCCAATACCAGCTGAGAGTCGCACTGTGTGCACTTATATACTATATGTTCATGACCTTGATTGACTTATGCAGAGGTAATGCAGTGTTAGAGATGGTCAGTGGCTCTTGTTGCGTCACTGACTTTTGTTATCCATTATCACCAGCTTTAAACTGTTTAAGGAGGCTATGTAATGGAGAAAGAAATACCCTCTTAAAATAGTGAAATGATGGTATAAGGGTGAGTAAATGATGATAGATTTAAATTTTTAGGTGAACTATTCCTTTAAGACTGCATGAGATAACAACGCAGTCTAAAAGTCATGTGGTTTACATCACAAAGGTGATTTTAACTCACTTTAAGTGCTAACTGACAAGGCAATATTGGTGTTTACTAGGGGTGGACAGAATGACAAACATCTATTACAGAATGAGTAATTTTATATCACATTAATGTTTTATATCACAATATAGTTATTTTTGCTGTAAACGCATCGAAAAATGGCTTATTCTGGATATTACATAATCACATGGTAATGCCTAATTTAGGATAATACAGTGAATTAAATATTTTTTTCAAATGAAAAGTACTTTATATAATTTGATTATTTTACTTGATGGACACAAACCATAATATAAGGTTATCCATAAAAAAATAAGTTATAAGTTTGATATTGCTAAAACAGTGACACATTTTGTCTAAAACGAACTTTATAAAACAGACAGTTTTGACAGTGACCGCACATGATTTGAATTCTGTGTTAATGTACCAAGTTGTGATGTTGTTCGGCAACCGTAAACTACCGCTTTGTGCTACGCTCCTTAATAGTATATTCTTCCTAATTAGGGCAGTCTCATGAGTCTTTTTGCCTGCATCATCAAATTGTAATGGTTATGTTGTTCTCACCTTAATCCGGACGATTCCGTCTCAGGCTCGGCCCTCTTTGGATTTATCGTGTGTGTTTAATATACTTTTAGTTACATTATAAACCCCCTAATCATAACCACAAATATAACAAGAATACATCCAACCAACAATATACACTCAAAAAATAATTATTTGGCTAAACTTGATTCAGTCATGGACAGTGGTTCCACATGTTTGAAATGAGAATTCTTAAATTGAAATTACCATGTAATTTCAATTTATGTACTTTAAGTAGAGGAAACCTAACTGAATCAGGTTCAGCCCAACAAAATGTATGTCAGATTAACTCAGATGAAACTCTTTGAGTGATATGCTAGCTAGTGTTTAATGTTGTCCCAACACAAATGGATGAAATAAAGCTGACAAGACTTTTTTAGTTTAATTAACTTGGTTAATTTAAGTCCCCTTGGTTTTAGTAACATAAACATGGGATGATTGAGTAAAATGATAGTTTTAATGATAGATTTGACGATAGTGAAAGTACATTTTCCTGAGAGTAACAGATATAACAAGCAGATACATTGACAAACAATAGAAGATGTCACCATAGCAATCAGTTACACGCAAGAGCCAATGACATTTGAGTGATGAGTTGAATATACGGCATGAAAGTGACATTTTAGTAGTGCAGACAAAAAGTCCCCCCAGTGACATTTGGTCATGAGAGTGTGCAGTCCTAGTCTTGACTTGTTTGGAACATGTCCCGCTTTGTATTTTCACAATACTCCATATTTCTTTTTTTGCTCTCTAACGTGAAGCAGTCCTACCCACTGATGGCTACGCAACTATATCGATCGTGGTATAAACTGCAAAGCCATGTCTCTACCAGAATCTTGACACAATTCTGCCATTTAACTATATAAACAATCAGGCTTATTGTAGGTATACATTTGTATTTATGCATTTGACCTTTACCAACAATGGTTTTATAGCTTTGCCACCCAACCTCCCCACTGTTTTAATTACTCATCTGTAACTGAATCACAATTCCTCTTGCCCACTTTGGTGAAAATAACTACACACACACTGTTCCATGTATATGTGTTTGTCTAGCTCACGGGCAGTATTTGTGCCCTTACACACTGTGTTCTCATTGGGACTTTATTTATAGTCCTCTCATTCATGTTTTTGTGGCAGTGAGTGTTTGTGAAGGTTTTTGGTGGGGTTGTGAAATGCCTCTAGTGTTTTCTCTCTCAGGAAGTGTGGCAGCCTCCCCTCCCTTCAGATTTGTTTTTCTTTTTCTTTTTTTACAGGGTGTAGTACATAAGTACTGATAGAGTTGTGTTTTTTTCACCATCAGCAGAGAGATAGGGAACAGGGTATATGTTGATTTATGTCCCAGCGTAATAAACATGCTCACACAACAGGGAGTGCCCACACATTGCAGGGGAATCCTTCCAGAGAGCAGTCGTCCATGAGTGGTTTATATCTGTTATTTATGGAGTCCTTATCATGCCTGTACTGACTGCTGCTTGTTTAAAGATGGGTTAGTGATGTATTTTAAAGGAATAGCTCACCCAAAATTGAAATTGTGTCATCATACACTCATGAGAGTGAATGGGGACTCAGGCTTTGCCTTTTTGGGGTTTGTTGGGGTCTGGGACATATACCTGGGGCACAGTTCATGTGAACTCCAGTAGAGTTAGCAATTATTATTAAAGCAATCCTGTTTAGCTTGTGGAAGTAAATTGCTATTGATTAGGTACAATTTGGAGAAGAAAAATTATATTTTTATTGTTGCTTGTCAAGGAGCTTTCGTTTTTCGTTTCTCATGCAATGCATGTATGGCAGACAGATGCAAGTGCGTGACGCAACCAATGTTTTCCATTTTGTGAGTTGTATCTAGTTAGAGTGGTAAACAGCTGCCGCTACTCACGGAGGTGCTTGCGTTGAAAATGCAAACATACTGTGTTTAGAGCCAAATATTGCTATGGTTGAGGAATCAAACTTAGGTTTGGATCAAGCCAGAGATGGCGACTCGAGTTAGAGACTCAGACTCGAGTCGCATTTTAATAGTCTTCAGACTCGACTCAGATTCGACCTAAAATGATTTCAGACTTGACTGGATCCGAAAAAAAGGACTCGTAAATATTTCAAAAATGACTTGTCTTTTAACCTTAATTATTAATATCTTAAATGAAGAATTAGTGTTTTATTAGGGCTGTTCCGTGGTGGTTAACGGCCAATCACCGCAGGTGAATGGTATTATACGGTATTTGAAGGGCAGGGTAGGGAGTGCACGCAATTTAACTGATTATTGAACATCGAACTTTAAAAAGTATGTCATTGAACACGAAATAAAAGTAAAGCTCTTTATTTTTCAAGAGATGAACGCGCTGATCCCAGGTGAAGAGCTTTTATAATCACCTATTTTCAAATGTATCATATATATATATATATGTGTGTGAGATAAACAAGCCATCAACATAATAAATATAACATCACAACTTGCATCTGCAGTGAAACAAATGCACAACGGAGCTTGAACAGCTGAACTTGTAGAGAGAGTTTTGAAGATTGCCCGTGTGTGAGCCCCGGTAAACTGAAGAGTTTTTTAATAAAGTATTTTCAAACATGTCATAGCCTATATATGAGCTTAACCATCTATATCAACAACAACATTAATATAAAATTATAACTTAAATCTGTGAATCAATGAAGGCAGTGAATTCTAGATCTTGAGTTCTAGATAGCGCGCATAAACGGGCGCGAGCCACTGATTTATAATATAGAACTGGATTGCTCATGACGCCGCCATATTGCTATGCCCAAACATTCCAGTATGCCTATTGATTTAATAGAAAGTCATCTCATTCCAGCGAGTAAATATTAGTAATTCAATCACTGATTGTATATCTGAAATCTGCATGAACATCCCTACAACACAAACGTCCTACACATGTAATTATTTATTTATTTAAAGCCGGGAATTTTTCCTGTTTCTTGAAAGCCAGAGCGAGTTATGTATATATATACTGTATATCAAACAGTATCCACCTCTAACAAACTTCATCGTCGAACAGATCAGCTGAATGTAAACAAGTTCACTGAAACTGAGGTAAGATACAAACAGACAGTATCAGACATATTTATTGCGAACATTCAAGTGTTTGTTCAGAGTTATTTGTTTTATGTTTTCATAAAAAGTGCCTTTTTCTCACGGCCACTTGAATAAGAGCGCGCTCTCTCTCTCTCTCCCTCAATCACACATGCACAGTGGGTGCGCAGAGAGGGACACACACAAAGCAAAGCTGGTTAAAATTAAACTGATACGCAAAGTTTAAATGGCAAATGGACACATAATTTATGACGTGTCCATGTATGACTACAGTGAGTGCTTCAATATGAAAACAGGCAAATCCTGGGCATTTTAGACAAATTAAAAATCCCGGTTTGAATTTTTAAGGATCCTCCGGGGGAAAGGACGTGTTGTCACTCCAAAACAAGCAAATATTACAGCTTTTCCTACTTACATTACAACTTGTGGACAGTTTTTCCGCTTCCTTTGGTGATTGTTGTGCTGCACTGATAGGATGAACACCGGGGCAGGTGGATGCTCTGACATCGCGATCCGCTTATATCCTCTCCCTCGTAATGAATATTATCCATGACACGCAAATTTAACATTAAAAATGATTGTTAATAGTGGCCGAAATGCGACTGTCATATCTGCAGGTCGGAGACAGTGAAACAGACATTGACATAGGACATTGATGCCCTATGAGAGTTTGGGCATACCAAGATGGCCGCTCGAACACTTCCAGTGCTCCTCCTGCTGGCAGTTTACCATTGCGTCAGCGATCCACACACCGCTACAAGAACAATGTGCTCTGTAGCGTAAAATCAAGAAGTCTCTAAAAAACTGAAAATTAACAGTTACAAAAGATCTAATACTTTATTATACTCATTAAATGACATTATTTCAGAAATGTATTTCTAGTTTTCGTAAGGTCTTTTATGTAAGTTGATATATTTACGTCACATGCATAACCGCCGGTGACACTGTCCCACTGCGATGGGGCAGTTGTCACGATGATGCTACCAGCCCTAGTTTTCAGCACGTGTACTGTTTGTTGTGGACTTAAAACAGCTGGCAAGTCTTTGTCAAATTTATATAAAAATGATATCACATTACATTGCATTGCATATGTCATATTGCATTATTGAACTGACCGTGAGAAAAACTGCGGCACTTTTATTACAAAAAAACAGTACAGAATAAGTTAAGTCTGTGAAATCATAAAATAAATAATTTAAAATAAAATACAATTTGACAAGTTCAGGTAGAATTCTATTAGTATCCCAGATTTTTCAAAGATCATATAGATATATATATATATATATATATATATATATATATATATATATATATATATATATATATATATATATATATATTCTTTTAAAAAACAAAAAAACATAAAAGATGTAACATTTAGTGACTTGAGACTTGACTCTGACTCATGACGAAAGACTCATAAACATCTCTGGATCAAGCAATTGAAGCAGTGTCCCCCTGCAGTGCACAGAAACGCAAACCAGGTTGATGTTTATGCTCAGATTGGATGACGTGTCAAATCTCATTCTATCTATACAGTATATTGCCATGTTAAGAGATTGAAACCCATTAGTCATATACTAAAAATGTTGTCTTGTATGATGTGTTTGTTAGCTTACTGATATAAGGTATTGATATTGATATTATTGATATTTCTTCAGCAGTGAAGCTACAAGGAACCAGAGGGTTTTCCAGTGAAGCTAAATACAGTACTTAAGTCATGTTAGCATGCTGTAATTGTACTTCATTTAAAATCTATTATATGAGTCTGAATTTATGTGGTTAAATGGTAATTATTTGTAGGTTATGCCTGATAACTGATATGATGGCAAATATTGTAAATCAATACTGTTTTGTGTATGTTTAAAAAAAAAGTATTTTATTCAAAGTTAAGTTCCAATCGAGAATTTTACAGGCTTTAAGTGAAATCAAGCATCAAAATATTGAAATGTTCATTAGATACAATGGCTAACTGTTTAATATGTTTGTAGTTCGGCATAGAAAATAGCATTTTTTTTTAAATAATCAACATTTTGACGGCATAAAAATTTCATTAAATGTTCAAATTAGAAATTAAAATTTTAATTGCAAAAAATAAACCTTGATATTATAGCACTGCCTACCAAAACGGCATTTCAAGCCACATAAGCTGTTCTAAAATTTGGCAGCATAATTAAGACAGCGTTGCATGTTTTCTTCATGAATATGTTAATGCATAGTGAGAAGCATTGTGAAAAATAAATAAATAAATAATTGAAGATAGTGGCGAGAGTTGAGAAAAATGCTATTTTAAAATACATTACAATTTTTTAAAAAAATTATTAAAAAAAAAAGTAATTCAAATTAATTAAACTGGACTATTTCACCCAATATTTGTTTGTATAAATATGTAAAAAAATAAATAAAAAAAAATGTAACACAAAACAGCCCAATGTGTATAACTGATATCAAGAATAAGAAAAAAACAACTATTTCAATAAATCAAATGTGTTGGGAATGCCCACTAATTGTTATGTCACTGTAATGTCACTGTAATTTTAACAATAGGTTATTATATAATAGGTTAAATAGTATTGTCTTGTTAAACATAATATAGATTTACAGTTAACTATAAGGTAATATATTTTTATATAATATTTTACTGTACAATTACATAAATTGTCTTGTTTAATAAAATATATATTTTTAACATATACATTGTAAGGTGCCATACAGGTGATACCAGTTTTTTACTGTAGCATTTTTACATTTTTTTTTTTTTTTTTTTTTTTTTTTAAATCACACAAAATTCTTACAGTGCACTTTATTCCATTTTGGTTAAGATGCTGTTTAAAAGGTAACTCTCTGTTGGCAGTAGACAGCAAGGCAGCTCACAGGGTTTGAAACAGAGCCATTATCTTCTTCTAAAATTAGCCAATTCAAATAAAAAAAAAAAAAAAAAGAAATCCTAATTTTTGTAGATACTGATATGGTCACCAATCTATTTTGCATCACTGTATAATGTCTGAGTTTCAGGTTGTTGCTCTTTCGTGATCCCCATTCTCCATTCTCAGTAAATACTCTTTAAAGTTTTGCCAGTTCTAAAACTTTTCCGATCACACAGGCAGGGTCAGTGTGTGCCAGCATGGGCACAGAAGCTGCAACTTAGCCCTTCTACTGTATCTCTATCATTAGCCTACCCTATATTTGATTTAAGTCACAGGGACAGTGTCTTTTTTCAGCCATCATAGCGTCTCTTCGTCTCTCTGCAGTGGCCTAGTTTTTAATTAGATGGGAAATGCTTATATAAAGAGGCTCTCCTTCCTTCTCTTCTCTTCTCCTGTTTCCACTCCTGTGTCTCCTGGGGCGTGCAGGTGTGCAGTGTCAGCAGTATGGAGACTGAACTCATGCGAATGCTGCTGGTGTGCTGGTGATCAGTCACTGCAGTGGGTTCACTCAAAGAAAAGGGTTACTGGTCCACCCGTTAGAACAAGGTGTCATTATAATTAGTGGTGAAGACATAAGAAAGCATCTTCACTCCCTACTCTTGTTCCTCAACCCGGCCTTTTGAAATAATACTCATTGCTGTGCAGTAATGGATGTCTGCAAAGCAATTAAGGGCCGCCGGCCTCTCTCTAATGCAGGGTCCAATTACCAGAACGAATACACAGTTTGGAGTGGGCATTGTGGTCTCCTCTCACACTCTTTGTCTCTGTCAATCTGTCTCCCCCTTCCGCTTGGCTCAGAAGACATGCATGCTCCTGCTGGAATACAATACAGATGAGCTGGCACAAGGGCTCCTCATGACGTCCCTCTGACCACAGGCAAGCTTTTGCATCACAAATTTAACCCAATTTGTGTAGGTTTACCAGGCTGAGAGTGGAAATTGGAAGTGTATTTGTTTGCGTGTGTTTTCACATGAGGATGTGTTAAAGAGTATTCACACTTGAGCTTTTGTTGCAGTTCCGAGGCTGTTTGACTTCAGAGTTTGGTTCATTTGATTGATTTGAAAGCATTTTTCCAAACTCTGTGCGCACAAGTGGATCACCCAAGGTTCATGTGAACTCCAGTAGAGTTTGCTATTGTATAAAAGCTATCTGGCATAGCTCACAGGATTCAGCCACTATAGATTATGTATAATTTGGATCTTTACATGCTCCCAGTTGCAGTAAAGCACAACAGTCTCGTTCCGGAAGTGAAAATCCAATTCCTTTTTTCCATAGATGAATTGATTTTTAACGATAATTCATAAACCTTTAAGGACAGACCTACTGTGTGCACAGAGGTTGTTAATAGATGGTACAGAATTCTCCTGTCGTGAGGAGAGTGAGGTCCGAGAACCAAGTCTGGGTGGGGCAGTAGGGTGCTACTAGGACGACCTGCTCCTCGTCCTCCCTGACCTTGCACAGGGTCTGTGCAAGTAGGCCCACTGGGGGAACGCATACTTGCGTAGCCCCGGGGGCAAGATCTGTGCCAGTGCGTCTGTACCGAGGGGAGCCTCGGTCAGGGCGTACCATAGCGAGCAGTGGGAGGATTCCCAGGAAGCAAACAGGTCTACCTTTTCTTGCCCGAATCGACTCCAAATCAGCTGGACCACCTGGGGGTGGAGTCGCCCAGGATGTGAGTGGCTCACAATGACCTGAGACGCTGCTGACTTCAGAGGCGGAAATACAACCGCTCGTCTCCTAAGAGAAAATCTGAATGAGTGGTTGCGAGCCAGCTCCTTGTATACCCGTATGTCTGGGGGAGTGGCATGCAAATTCCACTCGCCAATTCCCATTGGCCTTTTCTCAAAGATCAGAGGTGTTTGGGGCTCCCAAGAATGTCGACACAACGTCGAGTGAGTGACAGATAGGGAACTACACTACCCCAGGATCCTGTAGAAAAAAGATCCATGTATTAGAGAATCGCCTCCAACAAAGTGCGGCATAAGAGCTCTGCAGCGACGTCCTCTCCCAAGAAGCACTGCGAATAGCATAATCAAGTCGATCTCCCTACACTCTCAAACTAATATATTTGCAAATATGGAAATTTCCAGAAGGAAATGTGACATGAAAAGCAAATTTTCTGATGCAACCATGTAATTTCGTGTCGCTTCTATGAAACTTTCATGTCACGTGTCAACTCAAGTGATTGGCTGGGTTTGAGCCTCGATCTCCCAAGTCCAAAGTCCAATACTTTATCAGGTGAGCTACCACAGAAGCTGATCATGTTTAAATAAGTGTGTAAATGTAGGTGGGTTTGTAATACAAGCGGTAAAATGTGTAATTTTTCAAATGATGTGTTATAGTAAGTCTCGATATCATAGCAGTGTGTGAGTAATAGAGTTTAAAAAAAAAAAAAAAAAAAAAAAAAAAAATTATAAAGCCATAATCAACCTTTGTACTCTTGAGTTGTGTGAATGTGACTACAACAACAGTTGTTGTTGCACCTCTATTGTTAATTTCACCAAGAAACTGTGGTGAAAGGTGGAACGGTAACATAAAAGTCAGTTTGCAAACATATAGTAACGTTTATTTAATGAGACTAGGTTGTGTATATATGTCTTTTCATTTTATTTTCAAATAGTTTGCTTTAAATCAAACCATGTAATTTTGAGATTAACCTCGTAGATGGTTATTCTTTAATGAAGAATTTTTTGAAATCCCTATGGAAAATAATTAATGGGAAAAATACTTCCGGAACCAAGATAGCTGAAAAAGTGGTTGGGCACTGTTGCGCTCTGTTAGCAAAGTAATGCATTTGTCTACTATTTGTCCTTCGAGTGAAGTTTGCATTTTTCACATGTCTTGCAGTGCATATGTTGCAGAAAAAAAATGACTGGAAGAATCAAAGAAACACTCAATATGGCGGCTGTAGGAAAGGAAGTTGCGCCTTTCAGTTATGCCTGAAGTATTCCACATCTAAAATACTAAACATATTAAAATGTGCCAGCAGAGATGGCTCTGATGCTGCTTTTGTTAACTGTAAATTAAATGGCACATCAGAGCCATCTAAAACTTTGCTGTCTGTGCACTTGACAAAACTTTTGAGCATGTGATTCATTGTTTCCGGAGTGGAGCTGTCATTCCGAAACAGCATATGTGATATCACCAGGACAGTTCTTGAGACTTAACAAGGCTGCCTCAGTCAGGAGCTTGTGTGATTGGATGTTTGGTGCTCAGTTGAATCAGGTACTCAAGACTCTGCTAGACTTTCCTTACCTACAGTTTTCAGCTGTTATTTTTAATTTGACTCTTTATTATAGACAATTTCCTTCCATTCATTTTGTCCACTTACCGAACATATAATTTGGATAACTGCAAAATTGCATTCCTGGTAGGAACTAACTATTCTTGATGATGGCCTCAGGTTCACTCAGGGCAATCAGAGGGACTTTTGTTGGTGAATGAGCAATGATGTAATAGTTCAGAAGATTCCAGACCTAGAACCTTATGCATACAACAGTGTGTAGTTTCTCAGGGCTGGAAATTACCTTTTTTACTTGGTAGCACTGGTGCTCCCAACATCAAAAAGTTAGGAGCACCAAAACTACAATTTATATAATACTAAATAGGCTATGTATTTAAAAAAAATAACATCCTCATCATCAGCATTGGCGTGTTCCACCTCAACATGTCTGACGAGGATGTTTGTGTTAATGATGGGTCGTTCATGAACGATTCATTCATTTTGAAGGAACCTTTTATGTGACTCAGAAGAACGAGTAGTCTCAGAGAGTGATTCGTTCATTTTGTGTTGACCGCGCATGTGCATTGCGCAACCTTCGTTTGTTTGTTACGTGAAAACCGCAAACGAACGAAGGAAACACAAATAATTAGTCCACCTCTCGAGTCTTCCGGTCCGAGTCGTTTATTCTTTTGTCACGTGACAGAAGAACAAACGACTCGGACAAGAAGATTCTATCCAGAGGTGAACTAATCATTTGTTTCTCGTAATTTGTCCTTGGCTGTATTATAATTTTTTCCTTATTGGGACTATAATCAAAGTTTGCGTAAGTAGACGTGTTGGGGAATTTGGCTATTGAAATTGTAACATATTTAATTCTGCTCAAATGAATGACATGAACTAAATGACTTGATTCGTTCATTTTGCTGAACAAGACTCAAAGATTCAAGTTAGTAAAATGATCCAATCTTCCCATCACTAGTTTGTGGGCTGTCCATCAAGCAGGATGCGGACATACACTATCACACACTCCTTGACAGACAGGTCGGTGTCTCCATCAATGATGAATGAGATGTATTGTGCTGACGATACTTTAACTGCGGTGTTCTCGAAGATGGTATCTGCTATCACGCCGATGATGTTGGCACATTACTTGTCATTTGCATACGTCATGTTGATCTCAACGGCATTCATTTTCATGAGCTGCAACATGGGTTTAAATTTAGTGAAGGCGAGCTCTCCTTTGGCGATGGTGTAGGCGGTGTTAAATTTCATGTTCAGCTCTGCCAATTGAACGCAATGTCCGGCAGCACCCTGACGATTAAAAGCTTCAACAATCGAACCTGATCCTGAATTCTTTGCCACACACTTGTCCCGGCATTTCTTGTGCTTGGCGCGCTCCCCGTGTTTAATCAAGCTCTCGTGTTTAAAATGTGTGGATTCAGTGGCGAATGCAGTGTTACCTGCAACTTCTGTCCCACAGGCTTTACAGTGAAAGCAGTGCATTAAGCCATTTTCATAGCGGAGCCACTTGAAGTCTTTCAGCCACTCTCTCCGAAAACTGTTAGCCTTCTTTTCCGCTGGTGGATCCACATTCACCACATGATCGCCATCACCAACTCCAGGAGTTACATTATCTGTAACTTTAGGCGGCTTACAAAAGAAATCTCTCAGTGTTCTTTTCATCTTCTCTCTTCAGCTCTTTACATTTCGCGCGCTAGTTAGCTCCCTGTCACGTGACAACGGAGCACGGTGAAAGGAAGTGATTGACGGCTAATATTAACCAATCTAAAATCTGCATTAAAGTTAAGAATGTAAAGATGAAGTTTAATTGGTTATGTAACGTTGAATAGAACGGTGGACCGGTCACTTTATCAGCTCACAGCAGGCACATGGTGCAGTAATTAGCGAACGTTTTGTAGAGAAATGAAAACAGGTCACACCACAACAATTATTTGCACTTGCACAAATGCTCCCAAATATATTTTGAGGTCACACAGATTAAATTTCGGGAGTATATGCGACCAAAATGGTTGCAGTTTCAAGCCTTGTTTCTAAACTAAATGTTTGAATACTTACAAATGCAGAAATGCATACAGATTTTTTTCTTGCATTGCACTGAAATAAAAAAAAAAAATAAAAAATAAAAGATTTTAAAAGCAAATGCACATCATGTTCAGTGCACATTATTATTTTTTTATATCTGAACATGCTTTTGGTAACACTTTGGCTCCCTGAAGTGACCATACATTTTTCTTAAAATGCCTTCTTTAAATTATTTAAGTTCTTATATGCATAAAACATGGGCTCAATGAGTTCATTTATAGAAATAATGGAGGAACAAAGAAGAGAGGTGAAAAAAGAGACTGCACATACTGCATAATCGAGGCTTTAGCCTTGTCCTGGAAGGAAAGGTTTGATAAAAGTATACGTTTTGCTGGTGTCTGCAGGAGTTTCTAATAAAAGATAGACTGCTGACTGGTAGAACATGACATCTGTGGTCATTTTAGCTACTTAAGAACACTGTGCAGTTACAAAAAGTTTAATCAAACATTTATTGAACTGTTTTGGGAGTGTCAACTGCTAAATTTCAGCTCAATTATTTAAGTAAATTATTCACTCTCAAATCAAGTCATTGATTAACTCCAGGTTACCACGGCCAAATCAAATATTGCTTCTACGGCTCAGGCTTGAAATCATGACTTCATGACGCACCAGTTCTAAAGCATGAAAAATTTGGCAAAAGAAAAGAAAGAAAAGAAAACTCCCATCAGGCTTGCAATATGCATCTTTACTTCTTAAATTATTGGTCCACATATTACATATTTGACATCAGTATCATCTTATTAAATATTTTAACTTAACTAAAAACAACTAAATAACAGGGAAGCTATTTACTGCATTCAAAAATGTATGTAAAGACATATTTTAAAAGTATCCCATTATTTGTTTTGCATGTTCTTTCACAAACAGTATGTGCTCTAGAGTAGCGTTTCTCAAACTGGGGTACGTGGACCCCCGGGGGTCCTTTTCAAATAGCCAGGGGGTCCGTGGGAAATCCCTGAATTGTGAACATTATGTTGCAATATTGTAAGCAAATAGGCAATAAAAAAACACTTGATAAAAAGCTATTGACTACTGTAAAAATACAACATAACAGAAGTTTTGAACAATATAATCAAACAGCCTATAGGCAATAAGTTTTAGATTCGGGACCACAAATTTAAGTGTGGGGAAATCCGCCTATTTCCATGGTGACAGCAACTTCTCTTATTGGTGAATGAATATTGCTTTACATGCGTTATTTACAAAAGTTTCTGCGGATGACATTGGACAATATCCATCTGACATTGAGACATGGAGCTGGGGTTAGAAGAAGGGGTTTAACAACATGTATTTTAAGTTATCAACCACAATGATGGTGGATATTCACAAGCCATAGACCAGCACTGGCTTAGCAAGGTCCCTATTTCTGACTGCATATACTTATTTTGGTTAATCTTGCTAGATAAAGTATGCTACTGTCATATTGTAAGTTAGTATAATATGACAATTAACGATCCAGCTTCACGTCAAACGTGATCATATACACTATCGGTCAAAAGTTTTGAAACACTTGACCAAAATGTTTCTCATGATCTTAAAAATCTTTTGATCTGAAGGCGTATGCTTAAATGTTTGAAATTAGTTTTGTAGACAAAAATATAATTGTGCCAACATATTAATTTATTTCATTATAAAACTAAAATTTAATTAAAAAACAAAAGTTTTTGAAATGGATGACTTGGGGCGAATAATTAAGAAAAGCAGCCAATAAGTGCCCAACATAGATGGGAACTCCTTCAATACTGTTTAAAAAGCATCCCAGGGTGATACCTCAAGAAGTTGGTTGAGAAAATGTCAAGAGTACATGTCTGAAAATTCTAGGCAAAGGGTGACTACTTTGAAGATGCTAAAATATAACACAGTTTTGATTTATTTTGGATTTTGTTTAGTCACAACATAATTCCCATAGTTCCATTTATGTTATTCCATAGTTTTGATGACTTTACTATTATTCTAAATGTGAAAAAAAATTATAATAAAGAATAAGTGTTTCAAAACTTTTGACTGGTAGTGTATTTCCTCACACAGTGTCCCTTATTTTAACCATACCATCTGTCTAATAGTGGTCAATATTAGGCAATTTCATTGTATTTATGCAGTATAAATATTTTTTTTCACTTCAGTGTAACTGTCATTTATGTGAATATAAATCGCGCCCTGTCCGCTGCCGAAAGATAGAGAACTGTTATAATAATTTAATAGCAATAAGCCTACTTATGAAAACTTTTTATTCTCCCTTCCTTCCTTTTATTTTCAGAAAAGCAAAACATGACAGTTAACAATGACATAATTTGAAACATTAAATAATGATTAAATTGTGTTGTTGTATTATTACTGTTGTTTAATTATCAACAATAATGTGATATTATAGTAACAAATAAAAATGAATTAATCAGTCCTCAACTGTTTATTTTTCTTTATAAGAATATGGTGCTTTACTCATGTTTAAACTCATGCTTTGACTATAGGGGGAAATCATAATAATTTATGACAAAATCAGTAGGCTTCTGTTTGAGCTTTGTGGTGTTCTCCGTTATGTTTTATCCTGCGGACACAAAAGGACAACAGTGCCTGGCTGTTCTTATTGGAACTCACTGAGATCATCTTTATACTTCTAGTAAATAATATAATATTTGTTGTGATGGTGGTGGGGTGGGGGTCCATGAAGAATTTGGGGTTATGAAAGGGGTCCTTGGTTCATAAAAGTTTGAGAAACCCTGCTCTAGAGGATGATAGATCACATATCGATCACAGTGATTAAACTTTGGAAATGAAAACAGCCATTTGCGATCGGAGTTTGTGCGTTTTTTGTTGTTGTTGTTGTTGTTGTTTTGGAAATTTTCCGATCTACCCACGGCAGCAGCGGGGCAAATCAGTCTTCACGGAGCAGACGTGATAATAATGACGTGATTTGTGAAATATAATTTATGTTAAATACTGAGTTTGTCCTGATCCACTGATTCTGATGGAAATTTAAAGAAGCCCAAATATTCATTAAACCTTTGAAACCTTTGATCAACTCCATAGACAGTACTTTTTTGGGTGCTTTTCGTTCAGTTTGAAAGAAGCACCCACTAACAGCAGTTCATTTCGGGACTGCCAAGAGAACCCGGAAGTGCTGCCACCAGCTTGCATGCTCTTCAGGACTTGTACCCCGGTCCTTTGCTTTGCAAGTGAAACGCTTCATCAATTCAGCTATGGCACAAGTTGATTGCACTCAAACAAGCTTGTGAATGTAGTTGATTATGTAAAGCATGCGTTAAAATCTGTAGTAAGTGTTTTGATGTTGTAAGATAGCTTTGTGTGAAGAAAAGGGCAAAAGGTGTATGAACTGATAATGTGATGTTTTGTGATTTGTAAAAATGGGAAATTGCCGCAATACATACAACAAGCCACGTAAAAATCATTTTGCAAAACTGTGGATATAGTCACTTGTTTCTATGAGTTTCTATGAAATGTACTTGTACATTTTTTTGAACATTTAGGCAGCTCTCAAGATATTGAGGTGTGCTGCAACGTTAAATGGCAGAGCTGCATTTTGCCGGAAATAGAGGTTTATCTATTGCATAAATTACCAATAAATTATTCTGCTTTTTCTGCAGCCAAATTTGTTTCCTTCTGGTTTGATAAACGATACAGATCTGGCTGATATTTAAAATGATGCTTTCTTCATGCCTCCATTTTGTTTGTCCCTCAGGCCAAATTTACCCTCTAGATCTGTTTTCATCTCCCTGTCACTGTCCATTTTTTCTGAACTTTGTGTTGGCTGTTAATTATATAGGAATCTCACATTTGGTTGCCTAGTAACCATGCATCTGGCTTTTTCAAGTAATATCCTGCTTATATGTAGCTTGCTGCCTACTTGATATTGATAATTACATCCTGTTATTCCAGGAAGGTGAAAAGACAATTTACAAGCGAAAGCCATTTGGTATTAACTTCAGAGGTCCCGCTGCATCACACAGAAATGTGTTAATTAATTCACCACATTAGGAAAGTTAATATGTAGCGTAGAATATAAAAGGTTTTTTTTGTTTTTTGTTTTTGTTTTGGATAACTCATCAAAGAGAAAACAAATAAGACCTATATGTCAATTGTTTCTGCAATGAGGATATGGACAATGAGGATATGGCGATCAAATGGAGACTTCAGACATTTGCTGTAGTCTCTGTCACTCTATACTCTTACTGTATGCCAGGAATTGTCTTTTGTACCATATCACTGTGCTAAATAAGACTAAGCAGTGTTCATTTGATGTGTTTGACATGTTGCACCTTTAGCTCAAATATCTTGGCATGTGTGCTGTGCTCTAGGGACACTCAGGTTCAATGCTATTTTTGTAAAAACAGATTTTACACTCGCTGCTTGAGTGATGTTTCGGAATCTTTGTGTGTGTGTGTGTGTGTGTGTGTGTGTTCCTTGCAGTTATTCTTGCATTTTTAACAAAGTGGTGACCTAGTTCACTGCATTGCCCCAGTAAGTGGGTTTCTCTGTTTGAGTAGTCTTGTGTCATTCCTTGTCCTTCATTTTTGTCATTTCAGTGCCATGTTTATGTCTCAGGCTGCATTTTGATGCAGAATTTCTGCAAAATATACTCTGTATAGAGCTGTTCTAAAAGCAGGTCTTGCATGAAAATGCCTCTCAGTCCAACGCCAACGCTCCAGGCCTCAATGTTTCTCTCCCTTCTCCTCCCTCTCTCTCACACTCTCTGTGTGTGTGTGTGTGTGTGTGTGAGAGAGAGAGAGAGAGAGAGAGGAGAGGGAGTGGGTGGGTGGGTGGCAGAGTGTGATAGGAGTGTATAGTCTCTCCAGATCAGATATTCTCATAGGTCCAGAGTGAGGAGGAGATGGAGGAAGAGGAGGAGGTGGAAGAGTTTGAGCAGTCAGTTCGCACTGCACAATTATATACTATTGCAATTGCTAGTTTATTCAGTTTTTATTACATAAACTTGAATTATTCATGGCTTCATAACTGCACTATGCTGGAAGGTAAAGTGTCAGGCTGGTCAAATATGAACAAATGGGATATTAAACCTAGAACTGTATAAACTACCAGTTTTCAGCTGGTTTTGCTTTTTTTTATTTAACCCAGATTTTGCATTCGCAAGTGGCGACCCAACACAGTATAAGATTTATTATTGTATAAAATAAAATAGAATTGTCCTTACAATCAAAACATTGAAATCTATTAATAATATTAAATAGAAATAATAATAAAAATAAGTATGCCCCGATACTGATTATTTAGCTATCCTTACTATGCACAATTATATGGTTTGTTGCATTTTGTTATTTGCATTTGCATTTAAAAAAAAGTTCCACTCTCCACAGTCCTATTTGATCAGACCTGTGGCCCATTTAAAGGCCGTAACCCACTAGTTGAGAATCACAGGTATAAAATTAGCATGTAAGAAGTGAACTATATTGTTAATAGAGAATATCTTTGCTTTCAGTAAACCATTGGAATATTCAGCTGGATCTCATAAAATAATATTTTACTGTGGCAACAGTTTTGCAGAATGATATTTGTGGTTCCTTACATGTACCTACCTCATTACCTTAAACCTAAATCTAACTGATAGTGTCATTATAAGTAAAAGGGAAATAAAAAACACATGAGGTTTTTAACCTGTTGAGACACACCCCATTTTGTAGCACATACTATGAAAATTGCTTACCCCAACTAAATGGGTTGCAGTTGCTGAACCCTTTGGGCTACAGGCATAATGTTGGTATCCTCTGAAAGAAGGCACTTGGGGCTTTAATAACCACATTTTTAAAGTAATATAACTAAAAAGGCAAAAAAGCAAAAAATTCTAAATGTATATGAACTGAATTGTTTAGCGCAGAACATTTATTTATCAAATCGATGGCATATTGAATTTTAAATCAACACAACCAACCTACCATAAACTGTCAGGAAATGGAAGTGATGACCCAAACATGGGATGAAAATCAAAGGGCTTTATTTCACAAAAAAACAAAACAGAAACTAAAACACTCACGATGGAGTAAATGACAGAAACAAATATAACTAAAATAAGTAACCGAGGCAATACAGGAACCGACTGAAAAAACCACACTAAACAAATAAAAGGTGACACAAATTAAAATGACAAGGACTCAACAAGGAATAGATGAATGGGTCGATGGCCGCAAACCAATCCTGATGTCGTACTGATGCCAGGATGTGCTTCTGTGTTAACATCCTGAACGGAAGCCTGTGTAAAACCTTGTTCAGGGCACGCAGGTCCAAGATTGGGCGCGACCCTCCCCCTCTCTTGGGCACGATAAAATACGCAACATGGCTATGGGGGACGGGCTCTGTTGCTCCCTTCGCCAGAAGGGTGGCAACTTCCGCCTGAAGAACGGAGGCACCCTCGCCCTGCACCATAGTGGAGAGGACGCTACTGAACTGGGGCGGGCGTCTGGCGAACTGGATCGCATAGCCGAGGCGAATCATCCTGATGAGCCACCCTGAGGGGCTGGAGAGTTTTAACCAGGCCTTCAGTCTCTGTGACAGCAGCACCAGGGGGACGACTGGGCTTACCGTGCCTGGGCAGGGTGGTTCGCGGCAAGGCAGAGCACGCGCCCCACCTGGAAGACAGCCCAGGGGGGACATGCTGCTCCGCAAGCCTGCAACGGTGGCCGGTGACTGGGGCGGGCGATCGGCCCCAGAGACCATCACACTTACCTGTGCTGGCTGTCTTTTGACAGTGAACGAGGGAACGGGAAGTACTCGCGTTCGCCTGATTGACCAGAAAGACTTCCAGCGCCTGGCCGTTGCAAGTGCGCTGGCCCAGGGAATGAGGAAACTGCTTTTTTATTGACCATGTGGGTGCTGAGGCCCAGAGGGCACTCGGCGATGTCATACTCAGTACACACTGGCCCAGGGGCGATGGTGGGGCTGGAGAGATGTCCCGGGCCAGGCCGTGAGTCGTTCTCCGAGCCCAGAAACCAATCATCCAGCCGCAAACGCTCAGGGCAGGGTGGAGGGTTCCACTTCAGCCCGATGTTCGCAGCCGCCCGGGCAAGCACGGCTTTCATCTCAGCATCCGCCTCATCCTGTGCTCTACCATCCGTGAGCGGGACTTCAGAAGATTCGTCCACTTCCGATAGCAGAAGCCCACCCTCCGATGCCGCAACCAAAAGCTCATCCTCGTCGCGAGCCGAGAACGACACATTAAACCCGCCCTGAGGCAGACCGTCTCCATCGCTAGACAGCTCGTCCGGACAGAACGAGCGTGCTGGGGGATGGGAGGTCCGCAGGGGCTGAGCCGGCAGAAACGCTCCCATGTCTACATCCAGATCGCCCGCAGTGCTTGCCGACCCGGCTGGCTGAGCGTCAGCCCAGGACGGACTGGGTTAGGGAGCAGCCGCTGTGGCTCCTTGCTTCATGAAGAAGGAAGTGAGCCGTGACCGCAACGTTCTCATGGGCATGTTCTCGCAATGAGAACATAAACCTTCCACGAAAGCCGCCTCGGTGTACTGGCGCCCCAGACACTCGAGGCAGATTTCATGGGTATCCGGAGGGGAGAGATAACAGCCACATCCAGTAGCGCAAACGCGGAAGGACATCTTTAAAAAGACGCCAAGCATTTGCGCGAGCTCTTTTAGAAGGAAATATACTCTTTCTAATATACTCTTTTAGCACCTGCAGACTCAGGCTGCCGAAGCGCCCAGGGGAAACACAGCACTCAACTGTGTGAGGATGACTGCTGATATGCGCCGTAAGAATCCAGCAGCATAGCAAAGGGTGAGAGGACGAACACACAAGCATTCGGCTCCGAAGAAAAAATCTGAATGAGCGATACACGCCATCTCCTTTTATACCCGTATGTCCGGAGCGGAGAGTGGCATGTAAATTCCACTCACCAGATTTCATTGGCCTTTTCTATTTTAAGAAAAGGTATTTGGGGCTCTCAAGATCGAACCCCTAGTGTCACTACATCGACACAACGTCAAGTGAGTGACAAACAGGGAACAGCTCCTCTGCCCAGTCCACCCAGACCATTAATAGAAAATGAGCTGCAACAATTGTCATAGTATTAACGTGGGCTACAGTGAGTCTGTTTTTCCTGGAGATTTACATTTTAAACCAGTTTCAATCAGTAAACATTTGACCATGACGCAAATGGAAAGGAAGAGATTCAGAAGCAAATGGAGCGCTGCTGATTTGGCAAAGGCTGCTCCTACAGTTTCTTTATACTGCCAAGCTACGACAACTCTGTCATGACAATCAAGCGTATGTCTTCTTTTCTTTCAACATTTGAACATGTTATAGATTGTTTTCTGTTTTCTATGATTTTGATTCCATGCAATTACATTTAGGGCACCTCTGTGTGGAAAGAGCAGTTGAGTGGCAGTTAACATGAAACTTATCTTGTTTCATTGTATTATTACCTATACACCTGGTATTGTTATTAATTTAATGACTATTAAATGTTCTCAGTGCAAGCTTTTGTCATGCAGACCACTGTTGAAGCTAATTTTAATAAGTGCGTGGCCAATATGTACGTTAATTTATCAGTGCTGGCAGGGGTGGACCAATCATAGTTGTTTTTAATTAATGGAAAGGGCATTTTATTTAATAATTTCCTAGAGTTTGAGGGTGGTGGAGGTCCATTTGTATTTCAGGTACTGATCTTTGGAATTAATTGATTTAAACAAGCACAGTTTTCATGTACAAATGTCTCCAGTTTGACAAAAAAACATCCTGAGATTTGAATGCAGCCCAATGGAGGATTCGGCTTTTCGGGCCGATTAATGCCTCCTAGAGGATGACAGATTTGTTTTTCATAAAGAACAGTTGTTATCCAACAGCATTTGCTGCCCAAAGGTGGAAACACACCATATATATTATATACTGCTCAGATGCAGCTTCTATGCAGTGTAAAAAAAACACTATAGATGGGCAAATGTAACCATAATAGAACTGGCTCATAACGTCATGAAGTAGCTTAAGCATACGTCTCATACGCCAGTAATTAAAAGCTCCAAATTTATTTCTGTCGCATTTTAGTATGAATGTTTCAACAAAAACATATGACATTTAATATTATGTAATTACTGATTCAGTTTAGCTACAATGTTTCTCTGACTGCCTTTATGTGACTTCTGCATGCAATTCTTCATGCAACACAATTACTAACACTGACCCCTCTATTTATCCACTTCTAACAAAGTTGATATTAAAGCCAAGTCATATACACAAATCACAAATACTCATTTACATTTATGCATTTGGCAGATGCTTTTATCCAAAGCGACTTACAGTGCACTTATTACAGGGACAATCCCCCTGGAGCAACCTGGAGTTATGTGCCTTGCTCAAGGACACAATGGTGATAACTGCGGGAATTGAACCAGCAACCTTCTGATTACCAGTTATGTGCTTTAGCCCACTACGCAACCACCACTCCTATACTCACACACAATTATACATCCTCTATCTTCACGCCCACATCCTGTCCATGTTTTGTAGTCAATAAGACCACTGTGTTTGTGTTTATTTCCTGATTATTCACAAAGCAAAGTATGCAATTGGCTTTCGGCACTTGACTTGATAGGTAGAAAGAGTGCTTGTCAGATATCAAAGGAGGAAACTCCTCCCCTCTGAAAGTAAACAGTCACAACCCCAGTCTGACTCTTTAAAGATCCATTCTGATACTGACTCTTTGTTTTGATGTTGGTTCTGGGAACAATCCCCTCCTGCCCCGTTTGTTACGCCTTGCCGCAGTAGCATAGCGGCTGTGGGAGACAGTCAAGTGTCCTCTTTATCTAATGCTGCAATCATCTTGCTTTTTCTCTGGGGCTCATCTCCTGTACCGAGGCCTGGCAGCAGGGAATGACTACCTCTCGGTCTCATATGACTTTTTTAAGCAGAGTTGGTGGACAGGTTTAATCGCCCTGCAAGTAGGAGGCCTTCAGTGGAGCAAATGTGACTGCTAGAGGTTTGTTGCTTTGGGGGTGTACAGCAAGTGTGGTTGTCTTCAGTCAGAGATCTGATCTCACTGGAAATTTGGTGACAGTTGTTGGAAAGCTCTTCAGCTGAAATCAGTCTGTGCTTACCAAAATTCAAACCACTGCCCCTAATTTTTTCAGAATACCCAAAGCATATTTACAGTGTCGATCAACACTTTTACTATCCCAGTTACAGCCTAGCTATTGGTGCACTGAGGAAAATTAATCTGACTATTTGACTTTTGTCTTTGACCAAAATTTTTATTGCAGAGGATACTTGTTATCAGTGGTGTAAATTAATTAAGTACAATTACTTTGTTACTACTTGAGTAGATTTTTTTCTGCATTTTTACTTATTTAAATTTGCCAAATAAATACTTTTTGCTCTGTCACACGTTATCTTGATTAAAAAAAGTTTCTTTCATTATTTGCAAAAAGAGGACAGAGAGCAACTTATAAACAGAGCACAGTGTGTTTGACTGACATCAGCACGACTACAGACACTCCTTGCATGTTAATGGAGTCTGCGTCAGTGTAGCACACTTTTATGAAAAACTAGCAAAGGTCTGAATCTAAATAAGCTTTAAATAAGCTTTCAAATGCACAGATAAGATGCAATTTACCCTAGCTGTGTACTGTATGTATTGATCACTGTATATAAGCCACAGAATATGAGGAAAAAGAGGAACACAGGAACCATGGAGGACTCTTCTAAGATGTTGTGGAATAATAACAGTAGCTGTTTTTACCACCTGATTTTGCTTCATTCATGAATGATAAATGATGATGAATAGAAAACTGGGTGCCGCATTCTTGTGGTTCTTTCTACAGGACTGGTAGCACAGAGTATTGACTCAATTTGGTACTCGCGCACTGTTTGACTTACAGTTGGCTTCTTTCAAACTCTTACAAGTATGCCTATGTCTGCGTGTGCTGTAAAGAGCGCTCGTGTCCAGGATTTCCCGGGATCGTCCCAGTTTTTGGACGCCTGTCCCTGAAAAATAAAATTCCATTCGCAAAACGTCTCGGAATTTAAACATTTTCCTGACACATTCACTCATATAAGCACTTGTTTATGTGCACATATTCAAGAATAAGACACTGATCAAACATGATCTCATTAACCACTCTCTCATATGAACCTTTAGAAAGTCTGATTCATTTTAGTGAATCAGTTCATTTGGAAAATTCATGTATATGAAGCTCTCCTAAACCATCCTCTCCCTCTCATATGAGGCAATGGGAAGTTTGATTCACTGTAGTGAATCCGTTTGTTCTGTTGATTCAAAGAACTGATAACTGATTGAATGTAGTTGTAAAAAAAACTTCTGTTTAGTTAGCTGAACTTAAATTGGATGTAGTTATGAAAATGTATTAATATGTACAGTAGTGTTCAGTGAATCTGACTTTGTCAAGTAAACTCTGCAATCTCATTGTATTCAACTTCCATTTTGTCAGACAAACGTTTTTAAAAGTTGTTTGATCAAATGTAGAAAAAGTTTAAATTACTTAAAAAACAAAACAAAAAAACAGTACAGTTTAATCAACTTAAACTTTTAAACAGCAAGAGCATACAATGTAAATTTGGTCTTTACGGTAGAATTTACTGGCTTTTGTGCATGCTCAGTTTGATCACTGAGGAAGCCATTTGTGGCAGTAATAATAGTGTGCAATCACAGCCAGTTTGGCTTAATACTTTGAGAAGGAATATTTTCTTATGTATTTATGAAATGTAATAAGTAATATTTTCATCAGGATGTTGGATTGACAACATAATGCACAATAACTGCACAGGATTGTCCATTCAGTGGATTTTTGTGGAAACATTGTGAACGTCTATGAAGTGCTAACATCAAGTTTACTGTGGAAAGTCTATTAAGGCTAGAGCTCCCACGGACATGGAAATATCAGGAAATTAAACTTTTGATTTTCACTCTTTAAGATATTGTCCATTAGTCATGAACATCCATTAAAGTAATATACAGGTCCTGACATATGTGGGAACCCTGTTAGGCTAAGCACTATGAAGTCAGCCCAACTAATTGTTATTTTGGTAGGGCTGACCCATAATCTTTAGTGGAAATGGAAGTCTGCTTAACAAAGAATATATTGTTCCATTCGCTTTCCAAACACCAGGAAAACACTATATTTATTCTCAGCTAAACTGCAAAATGCATGAACTTGATTATACTTGTAGATATAATCACTGTTATTTCTGAGTTTGTTGGACTTTAACAGAATTTTCTCAACTTCTGATTTTTTTTTTTTTTTTTAACAGTGATTGCTGGGCAGTCTCTTTTTAAAAAGCAAAGTCAAGATGTGTAATAACTTGATTAGGAGGCACATAGATGTCAACACTTGACACTCAAACCTCAGTAATAGTGACACTCAATAAACATCATTAAGTAAAAGATATGCTCTTAACATCACCACACAACCAATAACTAACAGTGATGAAACACTGTGGGCCCTATTTTAAGAGCGCTAGCGTTAAGCACAGCACTTTGCCAGACGTCATAAGCACAAAGACAGTGGGCATGACCATGAAATTTTGGTGCAAGCATGAGCTAAGTCTAGGTGCAAGTAGGTTTGGCGATATTGCGTGCTCAAAGCACAAATGGGCAGGATTAAGTGCAATTTAATTCTGAGGTTTTCTCTGGTTATAATTCAACCATCTGTGTCCTGTTATATACAGTACTTCATTCCCTCAAGCACCAGCAATATAAACAAAGACAGCACATTCATAAGAAGTTGGTAATGTAAATGGACTGTGTGCAGTGAGTTAGAAGAATTGAAAATCACGTTCTTTTGTGCATTAAAATGCATCCTGGATGATTGTCAGGCATATTTTTATGACAGTGACACACTCCTTTTATATGCATGGAAAATGTGATTCTCGTCAGAATTTGGATGTAGACTCTGTTAAATTATAGACGATGTTAGTATTATTAAACATTTTCATCTACAGACACACAAATCATGGCTAGTATTAACAGTGATTGTATCGGCATGCACTTCACTTCTACTGGTAAATTTTGATAAATTAAATGAATTGATTGAAACACGATAAAAATAAACTAAAATATTTCTAAATTGAAATTACTCTTCAAACTAAACGAAAATATAATCAAAATAACAAAGTGGTCAAAAAATCAAACAAAATCCAAACATTTTACTCTCTCCAACTTCTTCCCTCGTCCCATTTTGCAGTGACTTAAAAATCACTCTACGACAACAGGTGGAAAATTACCTTTAGATTTAAAAATTAGACCATAAAAACAATTGTAAATTTAAACATTATAATAATAATAATTGAAAAATAAACCATGACCTATAGATAGTTTAACACAAATCTCATACATTTATTTATTTATTTATTTTTTCATATAAGACTCATGTAAAACTCTGATCATCAGGGACCACAATATTTTCAGAGTTTGGACATGAACTTTATTACCATCTGATGGAAGAATTTCCAAACTGCAAATGCAGAACTGAGTTTCACTTTCACTTCATTACCGCACAATACACTCACAGTTTGCACTCACACACCCACAATAGTGCAAACACTCCCACCTACGCCCACTTGCGTTTTTTGCTGGCACGAAAATTGCGATTAGAATTAGCACTCTAATGAAAATTGGATAAGATGTTGCACACGGTCATTGTGCGTAGCGCTGTGCGATGCTGGTAGCTCTTAAACCACCAGCATTGTTAAAAAAAAAAAAAAACATAAACACCAACAAAATTTTTTTGTTCAGACAACATTGTTTAGATAGTTGGGACAGCACTTGTGATATTGTTGGTATAACGTATTTTTATGTAGAGTTATGTGTGATAAATAAGGCGGAGTAACCTTACACAGAATGCAGTTGATTTGAGATATGTTTTTGAGTTGAGATTGCAGATTCGCTTGTCAGCTTAACTTAAAGTTAATACAATGACAACTTAACATTCGGTCTTTAAAAGTGACACTAAGGAAGACAAATATGTTAGTACAAAGACACTTTAAAATATTTTAAACAACATAACCATTTTCACCACAAATGGCAGGTATTATTTTCCCTATATTTTGTCTAATGCTTGGCTTAATTATTACCAAAACAAAGAACAAGTTCAAGAAAAACCTAAATATCTTATACTGTGCATCAAAGATTTCCATCCGTAATTCATGTCATTTTAACTGTACATCTTCAGTCATTTTTACACATTCATAAATTGGGATCATGTTTTGTGTATACCTACTGTATAAACTTGTCTTAAGTGCATTTCACCCATCTCTCCTTATTGAACACGATTGACTCACATGTCGAACTGAACAACAAACGACAACATGCAGCTCTCGTTCTCTCGTTCAGTCGTTCAGCAGATCTTCGTTCACAAATCATTCACGAACGAGTTTACCATTCAGTTTGTTCACGAACGACGTCTCAAGTCGTTCAGACTCAAATGACCGACTAGTTCAGTGAGGGGGCGTATTCATTCAGCGGGTGAAACCAATGATGTTCTCCTTAACAGCCCGCACTCGAATGATATTGGCTCAAGCCAATAGTCAGTCTTTAAAGGCATGAAAAGCAGTAGAGCTCATTGGCTTTGAAAGGGAGAGACATCAGTGAACAAAAAATATGAGTCAGTGTATGGAGGTGAATGAGAACGATTCGTTCACTTAAAAGATTAGTTCAAAAAGACTGATTCGTTCACAAACGAATCATCACTATTGAGAACAACAACCATTTTAAATGTAGTTTGAGTAAAAATTAGATCAGGCTCAACTTGTGCAGTTGTTGGCTGTCATTACAACTCAAAGTAGTTAATGATATCAACGTATAACTAATCTCAGGCCATTGCTTCATGTCATTGATGCACTGGTGAGGCACTGTCAAAAGACGGTTCCCTATCTGTCACTCACTCGACGTTGGTGTCGATGTAGTGACACTAGGGGTCACTCTTGGGAGCCCGAGACACCTCTGGTCTTTGATAAAAGGCCAATGAAAATTGGCGAGTGGTATTTGCATGCCACTCCCCCGGACATACGGGTATAAAAGGAGCTGGTATGCAACCACTCATTCAGATTTTCTCTTCGGAGCCGAACGGTCATGCTCATTGAGCTGAATACTACTGTTCATTCACCTCTGCTGGATCTGATGGCGCATTTCAGCGGCTTCTCCCCCTTCTGCACTGGTGCACTGCAGAGAACGCCCCATGGCGCTTCGGCAGAAAAACTAGAGAGTATATTTTCTGAAAGAGCATTTTTCCCCTCTAAAAGAGTATATATTTCTCAAAAAGAGCGCACACACGAAACGTCTTTTTAAAGACGTGTCTTTTTAAAGATGCTTTTCCAATTGTGTGTTATTCCTGGTTGTGCTCTTTATCTCTCGCCTTCTAATGGTCACGATCACTGTCTTTCGTGTCTGGGCACTGCTCACGCGGAAACAGCGTTCGTGGATGGTCATGTTCTCATTGCGAGAATATGTCCATTGCAACGTTGCTGTCGCAGCTTGCCTTCGTAAGAAATGCTAGCCGGCATATGCTGCCCCGGCGCGGCTCAAGATCCCGCACCCCGTCTACTCATCGCCAAGGGCGTCCCCCTGCGGTGACTGCACCGGTTCCGCCGCAGCCCGCCCCTTCGGCCCAGCCCCGGCGTGGAGCCCACCGCAGGAAGCAGCCGCCACCCGTCTCGCGGCCGCCCAGAACCCGTGAAAGGCTTCAAAGCGCCCTTGAGACAGGCGACCCAGGGACAACGAAACCCGCTGCTCTGGAGCTGGTGAGCAGATCTTCATCTTTTTGTTACCTTTTGTATTTAATTGCGCTGCATGCCCAAGTGGCTGCAGTACTCATGAGCTCAGCAAGAGCGGTTTCCTTATTCCCTGGGTCACGTATCCGGTGTGTACGGCCGTCATCATGACCACCGTCCACCACTCCATTTGGCGGCGGTCTCCTGCCCCTGAGCGCCCAGCTGTGGCACAAATCCACCCCCGATGTGACAGTCTCCACGAGTCATGAGGACAGGCCTCTTCCTCCCTCGTCCCAGGCTGTTCAGGGGGTGGTCACAAGGAGCCAGGTAAGTGCTTCGATGTCCTTAGACCCGCGAGGCCCCACCTGCCGGTACATCCGATGACGTTGTCCCTGTGGTCCCCCTTGCACGGAACTTGGACGCATGGCTTGCGCTTTCCAATCCATCTCGAGGGCTGGTCCGGACCGTCCGACTCGGCTGCACGATTCACTTCGCCGGGCATCCACCCAGGTTCAGCGGTGTCCACTTCACCTTGGTGAAAGACGAAAACGCTGCTACCTTGCGCGGAGATTGCTACCCTCCTACGGAAGGGCGCGATAGAACCTGTCCCTCCAGCTGAGATGAAGAAGCGTTTTTTTTTTCAGCCCCTACTTAATCGTACCGAAAAAAGGCGGTGGGTTGAGGCCAATCTTGGACCTGTGAGTCCTGAACTAGGCTTTACACAGACTCCCGTTCAAGATGCTGACGCGAAAACGCATTCTAGTGAGCGCCCGGCATCAAGATTGGTTTGCGGCGGTATACCTGAAGGATGCGTACTTCCATGCCTCGATCCTTCCTCGACACAGACCCTTCCTGCGGTTCGCATTCGAGGGTCAGGCGTATCAGAACAAAGTCCTCCCTTTCAGCCTGTCCCTGTCTCCTCACGTTTTTACGAAGGTCGCCGAGGCTGCCCTTGCCCCGTTAAGGTAGTTGGGCATTCGCGTTCTCAACTATCTCGATGACTGGCTAATCCTAGCTCACTCTCGAGACGTGTTGTGCGCACACAGGGACCTGGTGCTCTCACACCTCAGCCGACTAGGGCTTCGGGTCAACTGGGAAAAGAGCAAGCTCCTCCCGGTTCAGAGCATCCCTTTTCTTGGTTTGGAGTTGGACTCGGTCTCCTTGACGGCGCGCCTTACGAACGAGTGTGCCCAGTCGGTGCTGGCCTGTTTGAAGGCATTCAAACAGGGAACAGTGGTTCCACTGAAACTCCCTCAGAGGCTCCTGGGGCATATGGCATCCTCGGGTTGATGCATATGAGGCCGCTTCAGCACTGGCTCCAGACTCGAGTCCCGAGATGGCCATGGCGCCACGGGACACACCGTGTGGCCATCACATTGGTCTGTCACCATCTTTTCAGCCCTTGGACCGACCTCTCGTTCCTACAGGCAGGTGTTCCTCTAGAACTGGTCCCCAGGCACGTCGTGGTCACGACAGACGCCTCCAAAATGGGCTGGGGCGCCGTTTGCAATGGGCACGCAGCCGCCGGCCTCTGGACGGGTCCGCGACTGCATTGGCACATCAACTGCCTCGAGTTGTTGGCAATTCTGCTTTCCCTGCGGAGGTTTCGGCCATTGATCCAGGGTAAGCACGTGTTAGTTCAGACAGACAACACGACAACGGTAGCATATGTCAACCGCCAAGGTGGTTTGCGCTCTCGTTGTATGTCACAACTCACCCACTGTCTCCTCCTCTGGAGTCAGCTGCACCTCAAGTCGCTGCAAGCCACTCACATCCCAGGCAACCTCAACACTACGGCGGACGCGCCGTCACAACAGGTTACCCTCAGAGGAGAGTGGAGACTCCACCTTCAGGTGGTCCAGCTGATTTGGAGTCGATTCGACAGGCACAGGTGCACCTGTTCACCTCCCAAGAATCCTCCCCACTGCCCGCTCTGGTACGCCCTGACCGAGGCCTCCCTCGGCATAGACGCGCTGGCACACAACTGGCCCCCTGGCATTCGCAAATATGCGTTTCCCCCAGTGAGCCTGCTTGCACAGACCCTGTGCAAGGTCAGGGAGGACGAGGAGCAGGTCATCCTGGTAGAACCCTACTGGCCCGCCCAGACGTGGTGCTCGGACCTCACGCTTCTTGCGACAGCTCCCCCCTGGCAAATTCCCCTGAGGAAGGACCTTCTTTCTCAGGGAAGGGGCACCATCCGGCACCCGCGCCCAGACCTCTGGAATCTCCATGTCTGGCCCCTGGACGGGATGCGGAGGACCTAAGCTGTCTCCCACCTGCGATGGTAGACACATTCACTCAGGCTAGGGCTCCCTCTACGAGACGCCTGTATGCCTTTAAGTGGCGTCTGTTCACTAAGAGGTGTTCTTCCTGACGCGAAGACCCCCAGAGATGCGCAGTCAGATCAGTGCTTTCCTTCCTGCAAGAGAGGTTTGAAGGGCAGCTGTCCCCTTCCACCATGAAGGTGTACGTTGCTGCCATAGCAGCACACCATGACGCAGTCGACGGTAAGTCCTTAGGGAAGCACAACCTGATCATCAGGTTCCTAAGAGGCGCCAGGAGGCTGAATCCCTCCAGGCCATGCCTCATTCCCTCATCGGACCTCTGTAGTTCTTCAGGGTCTACAGAGAGCCCCCTCTGAGCCTTTGCAGTCAGCCGAGCTTAAGGCACTCTCCTTGAAGGCTGCCCTCCTGACTGCACTCACTTCCATCAAGAGGGTAGGTGACCTGCAAGCGTTCTCTGTCAGGGAAACGTGCCTGGAGTTCGTCCAGGTTACTCTCACGTGATCCTGAGACCCTGACAGGGCTATGTGCCCAAGGTTCCCACCACCCCTTTAGGGACTTGGTGGTGAACCTGCAAGTGCTTCCCCAGGAGGAGGCAGACCCAGCCCTGTCGTTGCTGTGTCCGGTGCGTGCTTTACGCATCTATTTGGATCACACGCAGAGCTTTAGAATCTCTGAGCAGCTCTTTGTCTGCTTTTGGTGCACAGCGGAAAGGATCGCCCACTGGCTCGTAGACACCATAACTATGGCATATCTCGCCCAAAACATGCCGCCCCTGGTAGGGCTACAAGCCCATTCTACCCGTGGTGTAGCGGCTTCTTGGGCCTTGGCCAGAGGTGACTCTCTAACAGACATTTGCAGAGCAGCGTGCTGGGCAACACCCAACACCTTTGCAAGGTTCTGCAACCTCCGGGTGGAACCGGTTTCATCCCAGGTAGTGGCACGCAACACAAGCGGATAAGCCCGGGATAGCCGGTCGGGTGTATCGCTTGCACATAGCACCTTCCACCTCCTTTTGAGCTGAAGACGCGCGCCGTTAATTCACAGTAGTGTTCACAAGTTTTTTTCCCTGGTTGACTTCCTCCGAGCCCTGTGGCATTCGAGTTTTCAGAGAGACTCGCTGCCGGCCCAGTACACGCGCTAACTAAGAGCCCGGTTCTGGGGTAGGTGCTCCGCACGTGGCGGTTCCCTGTAAGGCTAACCCCACGCGATCTATATCTTCCGCTAATTCGTTTCCCTGCTGGCAAACTGCGTCTTCCTTGGGCAGAGCCCCTCTGCCCCAGTCTCCATGTTTATAGAAAGTTTATACTGGGTATAAACGAGAACTCATTCTGCAATACGAATAGTTTGAGTCGTCAAGCACAGCATTCAATGTGAGGGCGTATGGTAGGCTATGTTTGAATGAAATTGATTGGTGCAGAGGTGCGGACTTATGGTGAAATGTTTAGGGAAGTCCTGAAACAGCCTGATTGTGTCGATCACTGGGTGGGTAATGGTTCGTTTTGTATGAGTGGGCCATGGATGCTTAGATGCATGGCTTGAAAGACGTGCCGCGGTTGTGGCCTGTGAACAACGCATTGCGCTGTTTTGCAGTGTAGTAGGAGTTTGTCACATGGCCCAAAGACACCACAATTGCGGTGCTTGGACAGCGCATTGTGCTGTTTGTGGTGTAATGGGATTTGATGCATGGCCCAAAAGAAGCCACAGTTACTGTGTTTGCACTTTTTGCAATGTAGTGGGAGGTTGCGCAGTTGCGGCACCTGGATGGCACGTTTGTGCTGCTTAGGGATGTATTGAGCCAAAAGTAAACATGGTAACATGGTAAACATAGCGTCTGCGGATGCCTGAACACAACTGTTTGCTAGTTTAAATGTTGGGAACATATGTAAAGCAATGTCAGGAAACATGCTTGCGTGTGCATACATACAACGTCATTTAAGGTTAGTTTACCGTGAAATTAGAAGGCACCTAAAATAACGTATCCAGATAAATACCTTAGTCTGATGTTTATTCAACTTCAGCGTATGGTTTGGTGCATTGTAGATTGTTTTCCAACATGAGGCAAGTAATTTCACTTGAAATTTAAAAACACTGTATTATTGGCACAGGGTGACTCGTCTCGTTTGATGAGGAAGTGTGAAATCTTTTGGAGTTTGTGCCTGGGAGTTGGATTTAAAAGATACAATATGGCACCATTTTCAGTAGTGAGATGAATAAAATGTCTTGTTTATATTGATGACCTGTAATAAATTCTGCAGAAAAACTGAAATATTGTGAGTATGAAGCAAAGTGCAAAGCCAAATCATCCAGCATAGATTTAAACCAGTTATTTTTCAATTTGGGTGGAGCATAAGATTGACAGATTGTTGAACGCTTTTAAAGTCATGCAGCAATTACGTTCTGTGGTCGAACTTGTTAAGGGTTTATAATCCAATGATTCGAGCAAAAGTAGAGAAGACTTGTCTGTAAGTATACAAATAATTAATTGGATTTACATGCGTGAAGCGTTTATCCAAGGCGGTAGGAAAGTTGTGTTATAGTCTAAAGATGAGTAGAAGATTGTCGAATCGCTTGCTTCATGGTTATCAGGCTACATGGCGAGGCGAACTGCGGCAACGTGCTTGCGCTAAAAGGTCTGCGAAAATTTTGATTGGAAAAGATGTTGTAATTAGAGAAGCGGTCGTTTGGGAGGAAGTTCACTTGTTGCATGATTGCCCCTGTGTTCCGAATGGAATAAATCACACTCCGAAGGGCACTTTGAAGGGAGAACAATCGTGATAGTCATGTTGAAAGAAACGAAATCGCTGAATAGCGCACGCCCTAAACGAGCTGCGCAGCGAGGTAATGAGGCTGACAGGAATCACCTGTGCAGTAGAACCAGATTAAAAGGCTGAGGGTGTTGAAATGGTGGTTGAATTTAATAGTAAATCTTTGTTTCTCTCCCTTTCGAATAAAGCTGTAATAGAGCTCGAATGGCATGAAGCCGGAACTGTGCCCATTCGCAGAGGCAGCTCACAAGATAGACCACTCCGGGAGGAAAGTTTAGATAAGAGAACATATGAGCAGTCATTGGGAGCTGTTTCACATGTATACAGCGCCGAAGCAGCCAGTTTGCGGAAGCAGCTTCATGCAATAATCTGCTTTGGCGAATAGAGATTAGGAAGAAAGACAGAGTAAAAATAACACTTAAAGTGGTAGCCATCAATGCTGTAAAACAAATTAGCTGCTGTGGCAGCTTCTGTTAAAAAACTAGATGATTTAGAGCTGTTCTGATGAAGGCAAATGTTTTGCAGCAAAATTGCATCCGATGATCCGAGTCACTTGCATGGGTCTATTTCGGGCCGAATGCCGGAAGACTCGATGCCATGTAGAGGTAAGCGGCTGTTGATATATGCTTACTTTGGTGATGTGATTGTTCAGATTAAATGACCATGCTCCTCCTGAACCTAGTTTGTAAAACTCCATAAAAAAAGAGAGCAGTATGTCAGAAAACAGGAATTTTTGTTTGTGTTGGTAGTGTTGTGTGCACACCTGTTATTAACAGTTTCCGCTATTTTGGTCCTCTGCCATGCAAATAATTGCTCACATTCTCTCCATCTCACTATGGCTGCATGTAGAGCATGCTTAAGAAAGAGGTGGTCCACTTCTGTGTGTGATGTCCCAGTTAACTGGGGCTGTGTCCTCATATCCCACTATAAGATACCTTTGGAGACTGCTTGGATGCAATATTCAGTTAAACACACAAATGATGTGCAAAACTACATATTTTCAACTTAACCGCTCTTAAACGGACAGTTCACCCAAGTTGTTCTACTCTTTTCAGCAGGAGTAACCTTTCTGTCTTGCCTAAATGCATTATTAGCATATTATCTCTTAGCTGCTCTTTAAAATGATGCCTGAAGCTTCAGAATAACTGTTTTAGGCCTGCAAAATGCTCTAAATAAGATGGAGGAAGTAGTAGAGCCAAGGAACAGATGGCAGAAAAACAATCCCTCTACCACAGAGCTGTTGGCATCAGATAAGAGTCCTGAAAGCAACTCTATTCTTCACTGTAGTGGTACAGTCTGATGCTGTCTTTAAATAAAAGCAGAAGAATGACTATTATGCAGATTAGCCCGGCAGCGTTGTGGCTCTATTCGAGTCACAGTAGCAGGAAGTGCTTTTGCAGACAGGACGGCAAGCGGGAAGGAGAAAGTGAGTCTGTGTGGCTGCTGTCTTGACTGTTCTGAGTTCAGTGATTTGGGTTGTCCGTACACACACATTGTTCCTGCGGTTTGCTCAGTGTTAGACAAAGGTCCCATGCACACAGGAAGTGTTAGGACTGTTTGGAATTCTGGAAGTGGAGAGTGCGTATAATAATTAGTGATAGATATATGATATCGGCTGTTATTCACCCATTTTTTTTATTAATTTTTTTATCTCCTTTTCTCCCTAGTATGGAATTCCCAGATGCTGTCCAATGACATTAAAGGAATAGTTCACCCAAAAATAGAAATTATGTCATAATTTACTCTCATTCCAAACCAGTTTCATTTTCTTTCTTATGCAGAGATAAGATAATTATTTTATTTTTTTTCCTTTTTCTCCCCAATTTGGAATGCCAATTCTCAATGCATTCTAAGTCCTCACGGTGGCGTAGTGACTCGCCTCAATCTGGGTGGCAGAGGACGAGAGTTTCCTCCGCATCTGAGACCGTCAGTCCGTGCATCTTATCACGTGGCTCGTTGAGCACGTTACTGCAGAGACATAGCGCATGTGGAGGCTTCGCGCCATCCACCGCGGCATCCACGCACAACTCACCACGTGCCCCACCGAGAGTGAACCACATAGCGACCATGAGGAGGTTACCCCATGTGACTCTACCCACCCTAGCAACCGGGCCAATTTGGTTGCTTAGGAGACCTGGCTGGAGTCACTCAGGACGCCCTGGATTTGAACTTGTGACTCCAGGGGTGGTAGTCAGTGTCAATACTCGCTGAGCTAACCAGGCCCCCGTTATTCACCCATTTTAAGAATATTGGTTTCGGGTGGTAACCAGGGCTTGACGTTAACTTTTTGGATCACCGGCCACGGTAGACTCAGCATTTTCACTAGCCAAAATCCACTGCCCTACAAAAAGTGATAAAGGTAAATGGAGATTGTAACTGGATGCATTTGTTTGGAGATTTTATTTTGAACAAGAATGATATGAGTTCAGCAGGACCAGTTAGAACAGGAGTAGGACAGAACAGGAGGAAAACTTTATCAATAATTTATCCATGGAAGTCCAGCTTTTAACCCCATTTAATCCCTTTAATCATTCTAAATTGTGCTTGCCGTCAAGAAAGTTTACCACTGTTAATTTATTTTTATTTTTTTTACTGTGGCATTTGTAGTAATAAGGCTATATTCACAGGTTAGACCGTGGATGGTTCTACATTACTGTGGTTAGGACAATGTAGATAGTCTTTCTAAAAAAATAAACTATAGTATTTGTACTGAAAAACTAATAGCCTAAACACATTTAGAAACCTTTAACTACAACTTCCACAGTTAATAATTCCATGGAGTACAAAAGAAGATTAAACTCACCCAACATTCACTTTCAATGCCCCTTTTTCTTAAATGGAAAAATACATTAATCTTTTTTTCCTTTCATGGAAGAAAGTCAGTCCTGTGGGTTTGGATCAAGATAATGGTGAGTGAATGATGACAGAATAATTATTAACGATAAAATAAGTCTTAAACATTTGCCCTAATCGATTTAATATGCATCTTTACCGGTTACTAGTTAGGGTAATGTTGATGCACAGCAGACTGTTGTCTCTTTGCCTCGTCAGCACTGTTTATAATGTCAGGGCTGTCTAGCAGTTTAAAAGGTTAGACTTTCTCAGTTTAGCACTTTAATGTAAAAGATTCTCAATAGAATTCGAATGGGTCATCTAAGTTTTGTGGTTTCTGCCGGCCACTGCAATATGGAATGAAGCCCGACTGAATCAAGCAAGTTTCACTTTGTGCTGTCCCAGAGCTCTGGCGATCTTATCTGATGCTGATGTACGCTGCAGCTGTTCGCGCTAAACCTTGCTTCATTCGCCCCGCGAAGATGCACGTATCAGATACAAGAAGCATATTTACTGCTTATAAAGCACTGAACGCGAGATGAATATAATTAATTTGCTTCGTCTGCGGCCACCAGCCAAAGTGGCTAGTAAGGGTGATGGAGTCACCCACCACTGCCGATTTCTACCCGCATTTGGCGGGTATGCGGGTGTTACTGTCAAGCCCTGATGGTAACTACTGTATATGTATGCTGATACACAGAGGTGGTCATTCCGCCAAGTGTCAGTACCAAAACCTACTCACTTCGGATTTTGCAGAATTTCTATTTTTTTATGTTTGAAGTGAATTTTGAATAAATATTGTGTAAAATAAGTATGACATTTATTTTCAGCTATTTTTTGTACATCTTATTGCGATTTACGATCTTTTTTTTTTTTTTAAATATGGGACGACCAATTTTAAGGCCATTTCCACCTACGAGGACCATTGCAATGAGTTGGATGTCTGCTGTGTTACTGCCAAATCTTGGGTCATTGAAAATTTCTGTATTATTTTCTTTTAGGGCTGGTAAATTTAACGCGTTAATATCTGAGATATTTTTTGTTTAACTGGTTTAAAAAACTTTTTTTCTGAAGAGTCATGCAATAGGATAAAGGTGTCCCAAGTTGTTCCTGGCAGGCTTCTCAGCTTTACAGGCTCCGATTAGGGTGGGGGCAGGGTTAGGGCATCTGCTGCCTGGCAGGAACAAACCCACTTTTGTACAATGGGCCAAACTTCACTAATGTTTTTCCCCACTTTCTGTGGCTAAAATTGGCATATATAAATTTGCAGGAGGTACACACTGACTCGACTGCACAGAAACTGATGGTGTGGAGCAGTGCACGCTTATTCATTACGTGCAGCGCATGTCCCAGGCATCATAAACACGGGCAGCTGTATCTCTTCGCATCACCCGAAAACGCTCACTCACTTTCATCTGAACCACTGTCAAAAGCGAACCACCCAAGTAAGACCCAGTATGTGCGTGATAGATACTGAGAAGGACTCATTCAGCAAGCTGCAGTCAGGTATACTTGTAGAGACTGAATGGCAGCCAGAGAAAATATTAGTTTTGAGATTTAAACTTCAGCAAATTAAACTTCAGCATTCAATATGTTTTATACTGTATCTGTATGTATAGTGTCTAATAATGCATTGCAATGTACACTTTAGCTTCTCTTGCCAATAAAGTTTGATATTAATTGAATCTGCCCATTTGATCCTGTTATTTAAAAAAGTCCACTGGAAAACAGCAGATGATTTTGCCCAAATTGTTATTAAAACATGTGGACTGTTTTTTTTGGCATGTATATATAATACCTGTAAAATGTGTCTAATTGACTCTAAAAACGAAACATTTTAACATGAATATATTTAAATAATTAAAATAAATCATGACTAACCAATTATTTGCATGTTCTTTGAGACCAAGTAAAACATAAATATATTTATGATGATTTTTTTAATGTTTGTTGTAATGTGTCATGTACCATAATTTAATTGCAATTGGTTCACTGGTTGTAGTAGGGCAGAAACAGTCATAAAACCTAACTCAGGCCCCTACATTAAAAGTCATAAATCTTACTGATAAAAAACACGCCAAAATCAAACAAAGGGAGTCCAAAACAGACTACAAATCCCATGAAGCCTTGCTCACTAAAGGATCGAACTCTCAACTCCTATTGGATGAGGCACACAACAGAACGTCCCTAAACCATGACATCATCAGGAGTAGAAATACCTCTGAAATGCTTCCGGGATTTGCTTTCAGCAACTTTGCTCGCCGTGGATAGACGCAGCTCATCGCTGCTCTCAGGTGCAGTCTCGTGGCACAAGGAAGTAACGTCCGACTTGAAACTGTGGCCAAACAATCTCCATCTCACTGGACGAGTTGAGATTACTTTGTGTTCAACCGAACACTCTAACGGATCCGAAGGAGACCGCCGAGCAATCCGCATCTTCATCCGTTTGCCTGCAGAAGTGAAGAGATTAAAGATTTCTCTTCCATCTTCAATCAAGTCGACATTTCTGATTTCTACGCCAGCCCGCCGAGAATCAACAGCCATGCCCGCCAACAGAGTGAGGAAACGGCCTCCCGTCATCACATGAACCTCCAGGAACCGAGTCTGAGTTAAAGGACGGATGAACACACATTCTGCATCCTCATGCGATTCAAGTAAGAGGTTTACGTCTGGGCAGAGATAGAATATTATAGTGTGTTATTCTTGTGTTTCAAAGTTTTTGCTTGTACAGTTTATGGACCGCCATGTCCGCTCATTATTAATACTCAGGGTATTAATTATCACGAATTTGATTTGCTGTATTGTGGTCCAACCACATTGGACTTTTGTGCATTTTTGCCATCGCAGGTGAGACCGGCAAACTGAGTTTATCCATTAGAGAATCAAAGAACGCGGGACTGTTTACGAACCGTCCACCGCATCTCTGAGTGATAAACTAACAGCTGCTTTCTCTCCCACGATCGCGAAATCTGCTTTGGAGCCGTCACTTAATTCTCTCTCTCTCACTCTCTCGTACCAACCACACACACACGCGACACCTCACAAACATTCTGACACACATTTTTGGCTAGTAGATAGCTTCGTGATAAAGCTCAGTTTTGTCCCTAAGCTACCATTTACTGGTTTTTCTCCACCCACATTCGCGGTCATATTCCCTGGCCGGAAGTCTTGCGCGTCCCTCCTTACACTTCACACACACACACACACACACACACACACACACACACACACACTCACACACTCACACACACACCCTCATGTGTTATAGGATTATTTTGATTTCCATATCTAACCATATCACTGTTTAGTTTGTAGTTGTAAGTCGGAAGTTTATTGACTGCATTGTATTAATTATTAATTGATATTACTGCATAAATAAACTTTGTTTATATTACAAAGAGAAGTGTTTTGGTTTGTTTTGCATACACCTGTGTCATGCTAACGGGATGTCAGTCCTCAGATTCAAGCCTTCATTCATTGTCGATTTTCCTAAGAAAACAATCTAATATTGAGACTGTTTTACTATCTGGTTATTAGTCCCTGATTCCAGGGTGGTGCCCCGTCAATGTTAATCCTTATTAATATTCTGTTGATTTTTGATAATTGATAATTATCTTTGATGATTGTTGAATTTGAATGATCAATAAGCTAGTGTTAATTTTAATTAATGTTTCATCGATGTTAACAATTAACAATTATCTTTGATAATTAGATTAGGATTAGAAAAGCTAACATTGATTCTCATCAATGTTCTATTGATTTTAATAATTAATCATTATCTTTGATAATGATTAATTATTGCTAATAACCAAACTTGCTCCTAAACATAGTGCACTACATTTACTGGAGCCCCATATGAGGTTTTAATGAGTTAGATTCAATTAATTAATTTAAATATTAATTAATAACTAAAGAAATAATTATTAATTATTTCTGATAATAACACTGATCTAAACAACCAGTAAAGCCCTACACAAACACACAACAGTAATTCTGTGTCAATGTCAAGTGATGGAGAAAAGACTTCTTAACTGTAATTTTTTGTGGGATTTGTGACAGACATAAAGTTCTTTGTGTCCTTTGTAAGCCTGGCTAAAAAGACCAGCTTAACCAGCATGCAGCTGACACTTCGCTAAGCTCCGCCCCCCTTTGGTTACGGTTGCTCGCTCTGACAAGCTCTGCAGAACTCCCCATAGGAATGAATGGGATATTGCCGTGAATGGCGTGGTATTTGGCAATTTTTATTTAAAGATTTTTTTTAAAAGAAAGAAAAAACACTGTGTGTATCCTCTCTAGGCACCTCGTTTCACTATTACAAGTGACCCAGCCAGAAAGTTTAACAATTTTTTTTTTTATGATTTCGATAAAATCCCTCTTAAAAATACTCAAACACACATTACTCCCGTAGGCTCTCATTGTAAAAAAGCCAAATGCTTGTCACAGTATTGGCAGCGGGGCAATAGTTTCTAAGGCAGGATTGGTCAGAAACGGCTTAGCGAAGGGTCAATTCCCATGCTGGTCTATACTGGTTTGTGAAAAAATTATTCGAAAAAAGTATAGTTATAATATTTTTGGCCATATCGCCCATCCCTAGCTGAGTTAGAGCCTTTTCATTCAAAAGAGAAAAGGCAGTCTGCAAGGTTTTAATAAAACGGGGAATATAACGTGTCAAGGCGATGTAGAGGAATTCATTAGTGTGTAATATAATGATATACACCCACTGATATACAGCTGTAATTTAGTTTGATAAAAAAAGACTTTAAATACGGGATTCAAACCCAGACTCCTTGCATTCGAAGCAAAAACTTTACTGGTCAACCAACAGGTCACTGTTTGGAAATATTGTCCCCAACACCTTTTAAAACAAAGTAACGACCATGCATTTGCGTGAAGTGTTTTGTATTGTAATGGTAGTGTTTTATACAGTACAGTTTTAGTTGAATTGTACAGTATTTCTTATCATATTGACTTAAATTGCCCATCCAACATATCCAAATGCCCACCCCAGGATGTCAGGATGTTTTAGACCAATGAGATCACATTGGGTGGGGCTATCAGGGCCAGCGAGTATTTAAGCGAACTAGGCAGCTGCCTTGGGTGGTAGCTCAGCGAGGGTGGCAATAACGTATAGTTTGGGTAGCAACCAGGAGAAAAGCTCAAGAGGCGAACGAGGCGAAACCTTCAAGAGGGAAGTTTAATACTTTGGGTTAGGGATTTAGAAAACACCCTAAGCAGAATGTTTGTGGAATATCAATACAGTGCTGCCTTACAAGCACTGTAATAAAAACTACATTTCTACAAGATGTTTGCAAACTAATTGCCACCTCTGGGAGTTCTCCTGCTGCCCATGGGTCGTAAAGTAGAGCTTTTCGTGAGCCTCTTGACTGGGGTAGTGCATATGTGTGTGTGTGATCTGAGTGAAGTCCCCGGTCAGTGCCCCAGCAGGCTCTGCTCTCAGCACTAGGTCATTCACATGCATCATCTGCTCTCTGCTGCCAGCCTGCTTGTTTGTTTTTGTCTTTGCTTTGGGAAATGTTTGGCATAGGAGAGCTGTTCAACTTGAAGTATCTGTTGCAGGCAGCTTGCGTGTTGGTTATTTTTTAATCTATTGATTTGGAGGAGGAGACTGCAGCTCGAAAGCAGGATGGAGAGTTTAAGAACACTTATGCAAACTCTGATTTTATCAGACACATGCTTACGTCTTATTTTCAGGGTTCGTACAGATTTTGTAAGAGTGAAATTCAAGGCCTTTCAAAGTAACTAAATTAGGGCCGGCACAACACAAACATGCCCCACAAATGACTTTATTAAAAATGGAAAACATGGACAAACTTAATAAAATAATACAGAATTTTGAATGGTTCTTAATGGATGCCCTCCTTGGGAAAATCAGCAAAAAAGACAAATTCAGAATAAGTGGAAAAAGTTTTGTTTAAAAATGTAGATTAAATATTGTGAAAAAAATTTTTTCCCCCATTTAGAAGAATGTGCACTCATGAAACATGCACAAGAAGACCTGGACATTTATTAAGAAAGCAAACTTACATGTTGTCTTCAAAGCAGCAGTTGTGATTCACCAACAGAAGGAAAACCAGCATACTGATTTTGGTAATGGCAAAAATGCCTCATATTTATGTCTATAATATTCCTAAAGAAATAATATTTTAAAATAATACCGTTCTTATTATTCATTGCAAATTAAAAATGCCTTAATAATTTTTTCAGACTTTCCCTAAAATGGGTCACTGAGCACTAGATTTCCTGGGTGTCTTTTCAATGTCAGATTTCCAATGTGATTAATGATTGCTTTCTTTATACATTTAGCCATTTTCTCCTTCATCTCTCAGGTACTATCACACGCACTCACGCACCAACTGACCAATCTAACAAAATCATGGTCTTGGACATTCTGAGTGTTTTGGGATTTAATTCTGTCCTCAGGCAAAATTCTTGCTTCATTCTTTAAATGCGCACTGCTGTTCTGTTACACTCTAACAAGTCACTGTGATCGTGGATGGGAAGATGTTCTGGTGTCTATTTTCATTCGCTGGCATTTGCTGCCATGGCAACGTGCTCTTCTGTATGTGAGTGAGTGCCATATGGGTCATGACTCAGTAGGAAGAGAGTGAAAGAGAGAACCTGTATGCTTGCAGTGGGCTCAGACTTGCTGTTATCATTATAAATTTCTAATAGCCAGAGTTCATTCCGTAACATTCAGAGGGCCTCATGAAAGTTATTTTTATTGATTTTCGTGACTCATGGATGTATCTGACCTGGAGGAAGTTGAGGACTGATTTGACCTTCCACTCATTTCTAAAAAGTGTATTGCTTCACTAGGGCTGTGCAGTATGGCTAATATATGTATCTATCTATATATACAGTTGTGCTCAAAAGTTTGCATACCCTGGCAGAAATTGTGAAATTTTGGCATTGTTTTTGAAAATATAACTGATCATGCAAAATATATTTTATTTAAGGATAGTGATCATATGAAGCCATTTATTATCACATAGTTGTTTGGCTTCTTTTTAAATCATAATGATAACATAAATCACCCAAATGGCCCTGATCAAAAGTTTACATACCCTTGAATGTTTGGCCTTGTTACAGTCACACAAGGTGACACACACAGGTTTAAATGGCAATTAAAGGTTCATTTCCCACACCTGTGGCTTTTTAAATTGCAATTAGTGCCTGTGTATAAATAGTCAATGAGTTTGCTAGCTCTCACGTGGATGTACTGAGCAGGCTAGATACTGAGCCATGGGGAGCAGAAAAGAACTGTCAAAAGACCTGCGTAACAAGGTAATGGAAATTTATAAAGATGGAAAAGGAAATGAAAATGCCAGTCAGTACTGTTCAATCACTTATTAAGAAGTGGAAAATTCAGGGATATCTTGACACCAAGCCAAGGTCAGGTAGACCAAGAAAGATTTCAGCCACAACTGCCAGAAGAATTGTTCGGGATACAAAGAAAAACCCACAGGTAACCTCAGGAGAAATATAGGCTGCTCTGGAAAAAGACGGTGTGGTTGTTTCAAGGAGCACAATACGACGATACTTGAACAAAAATGAGCTGCATGGTCGAGTTGCCAGAAAGAAGTCTTTACTGCACCAATGCCACAAAAAAGCCCAGTTACAATATGCCCAACAACACCTTGACACACCTCACAGCTTCTGGCACACTGTAATTTGGAGTGACGAGACCAAAATAGAGCTTTATGGTCACAACCATAAGCGCTATGTCAACATGGCCTATAGTGAAATGAATACCATCCCCACTGTGAAGCATGGTGGTAGCTCACTGATGTTTTGGGGGTGTGTGAGCTCTAAAGGCATGGGGAATCTTGTGAAAATTGATGGCAAGATGAATGCAGCATGTTATCAGAAAATACTGGCAGACGATTTGCATTCTTCTGCACGAAAGCTGCGCATGGGACACTCTTGGACTTTCCAGCATGACAATGACCCTAAGCACAAGGCCAAGTTGACCCTCCAGAGGTTACAGCAGAAAAAGGTGAAGGTTCTGGAGTGGCCATCACAGTCTCCTGGCCTCAATATCATCGAGCCACTCTGGGGAGATCTCAAACGTGCGGTTCATGCAAGACGACCAAAGACTTTGCATGACCTGGAGGCATTTTGCCAAGATGAATGGGCAGCTATACCACCTGCAAGCATTTGGGGTCTCATAGACAACTATTACAAAAGACTGCATGCTGTCATTGATGCTAAAGGGGGCAATACACAGTATTAAGAACTAAGGGTATGCAGACTTTTGAACATGGGTCATTTCATTTTTTTCTTTGTTGCCATGTTTTGTTTTATGATTGTGTCATTCTGTTATAACCTACAGCTGAATATGAATCCCATAAGACATAAAAGAAATGTGTTTTGCCTGCTCACTCATGTTTTCTTTAAAAATGGTACATATATTACCAATTCTCCAAGGGTATGAAAACTTTTGAGCACAACTGTACAGTACTGTGCAAATGTTTTAGGCACTGGTGAAAAATGTCTTCAAAAATAATGCCATAAATAGTTTTCATTTATCAATTAATGTCATGCAAAGTCCAGTAAACATAAAAAAGCTAAATCAATATTTGATGTGACCACCTTTGCCTTCAAAACAGCACCAATTCTCCTAGGTACACCTGGACACAATTTTTCTTGGTTGTTGGCAGATAGGATGTTCCAAGCTTCTTGGAGAATTCAGCACAGTTCTTCTATCTGTTTAGGCTGTTTCAATTGCTCCTATCTCTTCATTTAATCTGACTCGATGTTCAGTAGGGAGTTTGTGGGGGCATGCTATCTGTTCTAGGGCTCCCTGTTCTTCTATTCTAATCTATTCTATTGCAAAAGGAATGTTTGGGAGTCTAACATTTATATTTCCTATTGACACACTAAAGCTGAAGATATACATAACTGTCTTAAATGTTTTTGTGAAACATCTTATGTGCCTAAGACTTTTGCACAGTACTGTATATCTATATATTAAGCCTTTATGTATCTCAATATGTATATATTTGCTCTGAAATGGCTTAAAAGGTTGTTGTTGTTGTTAGGTTTGTTTTTTGTTTTTGTTTATATTAGAGGAACCATCATTTTGACCAAACAGTCATTGTTGCCAAATTTTTAATGCAAGAAGTAGAAAATGGTCAATATTTCTCTAAAATAATCAAGGCATGTTTCACTGTTTTTCACTAAATGAACAATGATGATGAAGAATGATTGTCATTTATATGCACAAATACAACTATAGGCCAGAGTCCACTGTCTCTGGAGAAAATTGTGTTGGATAGTGGTGGTTTTAATTCCCTGAGGAAATGTTTTTATTGTTTAGAGTTTTTATCAAAAATTGATTTTTTAAAACGTTACTTACCTATACTGTTGTTATGTATACCACTTTACCTTTTATTGTATTATACATGTATATACAGTATGTATGAATATACTCACTGAGCACTTTATTAAGAACACTATATTATAGGCCTCCCTATGCTCTCATAACAGCCTCAATTCTTCACATTCCTTTGAGATTCTGGTCCATGTCGACATGATTGCATCATGCAATTTCTGCAGATTTGTCAGCTGCACCTTCTTGCTGTGAATCTCCCATTCTACCATGTTCCAAAGGTGTTCTATTGGATTCAGATCCAGTGACTGGGAAGGCCACTGAAGAACAGAGAACTCTTTGTCATGTTCAGGAAACCAGTTTGAGCCAACTTTTGCTTTGTGACATGCTGTATTATCATGCTGGAATTACCGGTAACAATTAGAACAGGGGTTCTCAACGGGGGCAGTACTGCCCCCCAGGGGGCGTTCAAAGGATGCCAGGGTGCGCTGAGAGCAAATTAGTAGAGAGGCGGGCGTTAGGTTACAAATGGGGGGCATTTATCAGTCATAATAATCAAATCTATCATCAAGTTCCTCTTTGCATTAAAACATTTATTTAGACTTGGAGTATATCAGTTGGTTCTCAATTATATGGGTTGGTACGCATTTGTAAAACGGTTAATCTAATTTTGAAGTGTAGCGACGCATCTGAAGTATCTAGTTTAGCAGCGTCAAATAAACAGGGAGGCATAACCTCGGCTAATGCACCTGTATGATTCTGTAGATCAGTGGTTCTCAACCTTTTTTTGATGAACGCCTTTGCATGCACGCTGCTCTGTCCATTGAGCTGTATCCATAGAGGAACTCCCGTTGATGTAGCTAAATTATTCAGTGTCTTGCTGCTGGTGCACCCCCTCAATTACTGTTTTCTTCCACATTACAGGGCAGAAAAAACAGAGGTACTGAGTGAAGACCTGCTACAGGTGAGACATCGATCCATCCATCCATCCATCATAGAAGTGTTCACACTGTGTGTGTGTGTGCATCTGTTAGCTGGTCTTTAGATGTGTTTGTGTTTTGTATCCAGGTAGAGAAGCGTCTGGACCTGGTGAAGCAAGTCTCTCACAGCACACATAAGAAGCTGACCGCCTGTCTGCAGGGACAACAAGGCACCGATTTAGAGAAGAAATCAATCAAATCACCCTCTGTACGTTAGCACTTGTATGTCACATACCTCAGTTTTCAACATTACACTTTCATACACTCATAACTTTTTTATTTTAATGTTTTCCTGAACAGAAAAGGTTGCCCCTGACAACACTTGCTCAGTGTATGGTGGAGGGAGCTGCTGTGTTAGGAGACGACTCTCTTCTCGGGTGAGAACTCACACAGTACATGTTTGCCTCTGAGCATTGTGCTAGCAACATCAAGGCCATGTGTTTGATTCCCAGGGAACACACATACAGAACTGACAAAATGTTTTATACCTTGTCCTTGAATGCACTGTTAGTCGCTCTTGAAAAGCATCTGTTAAATGCGTGAATGTAAAAGTAAATCTTTTACTCCTGGGCTGCATCCCATTTTAACACACTATCTGTTTTACATAGCATGCCAGATTAGCATGCTAATGGATTAGCGCATCCCAATTAATAGTATGTTTAAAAAGGAGCATCTGTGTGTGCTTTTTTGATTTAATTAAATGCAGTTTCATTGAGCATAACTGATTTGATTGACTGCTGGTCTTTTCCTTCAGTAAGATGCTGAAACTCTGTGGAGATACAGAGGAGAAGTTGGCCCAAGAGCTGCTTGTCTTTGAGCTTCAGATTGAAAGAGATGTGGTTGAACCTCTGTATGTGCTGGCTGAGGTAATGTAGATTTCCTGTAGGAATCCACATCTCACACACACCCTCATGAATCCTGAAAGCTTTAATACTCTTATGAATATCATCTTCATCTAAAAGTGAAGTGTGTCATATTTTCAATAAAAACATAAAAATGCTTTCTCTACATCAAAAGGTTTGTTAGTTTTCATGCAAGACAGATTTATTGTTTAGTGATTCTCCCGTGTGCCCTGCCTTTTAGGTGGAAATTCCGAACATTCAGAAACAGAGAAAACACTTAGCCAAACTCGTCCTGGACATGGATTCTGCAAGAACACGGTTCAGAATATCAGTGATGTTCCTGTTGGAAATTTGTTACTTCTGCATTACATTTTCTGCTCTAACTGTGTTGTTTTATTCTCCTGGCCTGTAGGTGGCAACAGTCATCCAAGTCTTCGAGTCACCCCAGTAATGTGCAGCAGGGCGGAGCCAAGACTGATTCCCTGAGAGAGGAGATGGAGGAGACAGCCAACCGGATGGAGATTTGCAGGGTGGCGATTTCTCTCACTCTTTCCTCTGCATTTAATCAGTTGCCATTTACTGTATATGTATGGCAGAAATAGTAAGAAGAATATGGTAGTATGTAATTCCAAACTCAACCCATGATTGCAACATCTTACTACAATACTAATCTTACTATTTCTGAAGTATTTCATATATATATTGAACACAGTATGCAGGTTTCTGTATGCATAGAATAACCGGATAATCTACTACATTGGCCAAAATAGACCACAGAGTATTATAAGGCTGCCGAATGACATTTGTTCACAAAATTTGATTAAAAATACAAAAGTTTTTGTGATGAGGTCATTTGACAACAATTCTACTGTTATTTAAAACAGTTGCACACTGCGCTCTGCTTCACTTAATATATAAAAATGTGCTAAATCCTGCGCAGTATTCAGCAAAAACAGAGGCCAAGTCCACTAGGGATGCCAGGGTGTGAGTTCCTGATGATTAGAATACCGTCTAAGTAAAAGATTGTGGTTAACCGGTGTGCGAATTTTCTTATTTTGCAATCACACTGAAGCAAAAAAAGTCATATCATATCACAGTTGAATGAGTTAGTATATGCGTTTCTGTATATGGATACAAAGTGCAGCCCTACAATAGCAAAACTGTTAAATACACAATAAATAAATACAAGGTATATAATAAGAGATGCTCCAGCTTAGGGCACAACACCACTTGTGTGCATCCTCTGCGCAGAATGATGCGCTTCAATGTAACCAGTCGCTGGGTAATCTTCGCTGGGATTAAAGGGTTAGTTCACCCAAAAATGAAACTTCTCTCATCATTTACTCACCCTCATGCCATCCCAGATGTGTATGACTTTCTTTCTTCTGCAGAACACAAACAAAACATTTTATATGAATATCTCAGCTCTGTAGGTCCATAGAATGCAAGTGAATGGTGCACCAGCTATACGTATGTTACAACTTAGCCTAGTTGTAGCGTAAATGGGCACTAAGTCACAATTTACGCACTACTAAATATTTGAGTGTTGCACCATTAAACTTAGGTAGGATGTAACCCTACGTATAAACTAAATATTTACGGGAGCCTCTGACCAGGAGTAACGGTTGGAATAAAAAAGCAGACTGATATTTTATGACATCAATGAGCTCATGTTTTGGTTGACAGACTTCAGTCCTTTCAACATATATGATGATGTTGACATTTACACTCGTTTACATTTACAAGAGTGAAAAAAAACGTACTTTTAAGTGGCTCTTCAGCATGAAACCGATCTAACGGTGCAGTTTTCAGGATGCATCGCCCGGAGTCAAGTTTCAACATATCCGAAATATTAACAAGATATTAACATGAATAAATGTCTATTTTTCCAGCCTGATGTATTAGTATTTACTTATCACCCCTTATTCATTTTAGATACAGATATTGAATATTGTTATTTACATTAAATCTTGTTTTATTACGTATTGTATTTTAGTGGGGATATAATTTATTACAGCTGACAGTTACATGAGCAAACAAGGTTTGAACATCAACCGTAACAAGATCAAACTGAAATGCACAGCTTTTTAATACTTCTGTGTACAAATTTGAAGGCTGCTCATTGGATCAGTACAAGTAAATCTCATATTATGCGTCTACGCATTACTTTACGGAGAGCTTACAACCCGCTAGTTAAGTCTTACCTTAAGAACAACCTTGATGCAACCAAATTAAGCACTGACTTAGTTACAAACTAACTAGTAGTTACTAAGCCCTTTGTGTGAACTTTACGTCCTAACTTACGCACAGTTGGTGCAACCCTACCCTGATCTCAATTTTTCCCTTTAAAAGCAACACAGCTAATAATATACTAGTTGGTTGTTGGGTGACAAGTGGAATACCCTGTTCCATTGTGGGATGTGTACCTTTATACAACGTCTGTCTGCATGTTTTACATCCGCTGTCTTCAGTCAGTCATTCAAATGCTCCCAAATAGCCGATTTAAGAAGCTTTTTTCCACTGGAAAATGGCAGAAGATTTTGCCCAACTTTTAATTACAGCATGTCCACTGACTTACTGACTAACATATATTTGTTTCAAAGATTTATACCTGTAAAAATGTGTCTAATTAATTATATCCATGAAAATCTGAACATTTTAATGTAAAAAATCTTAATTCACAACCCTAATATTTATGATATAGACAGTATGTACTGATATATATATATATATATATATATATATATATATATATATATATATATATATATATATATATATATATATATATATATATATATTTTTTGCCATGTGTAAATAAATCATTGCACAGTTTTTAATTGTTGAGTCTAAATTCTTACGGATAAATTAACCGTGACATTTTTAATCAAGGTTAATAGTGAAATCACAACATCCCTAACATCCACACTAATACATTTTAATTTGATTATGCATTGATTTTGTTACATTTATCCTTCTCATCCACACTGGAACTGTGTGTTCCTCCACCACGAATGGAGACTTTCAAAAGCGCTCTCCATAACCGCATTCTTTGGAAAATTATTACATGAGGAACCTTAAAACCTGAAGAGATTTCATATGAATATGAATTAGTGTGGTCATGGAAAAGTCACTATATGACCATCACCATCTCAGAATGTTTTTATTTTATTAGAAATGAGAAATATAAAAATCTCTCCCTCTGCAGGACCAGTTATCAGCCGATATGTACAACTTTGTGGCCAAAGAAATAGACTATGCAAACTACTTTCAAATGGCAAGTACTTCTACACACTGTTAAAGGTGAATTGTGTAATTTCTCTACCACTAGCGGCACCAAACAGAATTGCAAAAATGATAATTGTTTTCAAACACTCCCTTCGTCTGCCATTGCTCACAGCCAATCAGTTTCTTTTTAACCTGAGCTATAAATGCCATGCGACTAATCACTCTGGTGCCACAGGAAAATGACACCTCACATACTGATTGGCTGATGGCACCACAAGAAAGTGCACAGTTCCAAACCCAAAAATTTATTTTGTCAAAATACACAGTTAATTTTGAATGGCCATCAATGGAGAAAGATGCTTTTTGCCTGGATAATGGTGTAGTTACAAGTCGACATCTTCTAACAGAAGTTAACCAGCCAAACCATAACCCTCTGGATTGCAATTCCATTTGTTGCTGCTGTTAGTGGTGCAGAAATTACACTCTATACCTTTACAACCATTTTTAAAACAGCGTGCAATGCTACATGACCAATTAAACCGATGATATGATTTTGTAATGAAATGCTATGAGAACCCTGACATTGTGTGTGTCCTCTTATCCCTCTTCCTGTAGCTCATAGAGGTTCAAGCGGAGTACCACAGAAAGTCTCTGGAGATTCTGCAGAGTGTGCTGCCACAGATCAAAGCTCACCAGGGTGAGGCTCTCCACCTCCACAAGTTGGGTACAGTGGTGTCTTTCATGTGTGGGTCTGTCAGTAGACCTGTTTCTGTGGCTTTGAATTTAGTTTGAACAGCCTCAAAAAAGATGCTTTTGAATGTGCTTGTGTGATTAATGTTAGTCATGATGTGTTCCAGAGGCCTGGATAGAGAAGCCATCGTATGGAAAGCCTTTAGAGGAACATCTGGCCCTCAGTGGCAGGGAAATCGCCTTCCCCATCGAAGCATGCGTCACCATGCTGCTAGAATGTGGCATGCAGGAAGAGGTGCGAGACATGCCATATTTCTACTTTAGTCATTTAGCATTTATACCTTATATCTGATTTGTTTTTACAGACTGTGGGAATGGTCGAAATTATTCCCTGATGTAATCAGCAGAATATCACAGATGCTGTCCATTGACATTAAAGGAATAGTACACCCAAAAATAGAAATTATGTCATAATTTACTCTCATTCCAAACCAGTTTCATTTTCTTTCTTATACAGAGATAAGATAATAATGTATTTTTTTTTTCCTTTTTCTCCCCAATTTGGAATGCCCAATTCCCAATGCATTCTAAGTCCTCATGGTGGCATAGTGACTCGCCTTAATCCGGGTGGTAGAGGACGAGAGTTACCTCTGGGTCTGAGACCGTCATCTTATCACGTGGCTCGTTGAGCACATTACTGCGGAGACATAGCGCGTGTGGAGGCTTCACGCCATCCACCGCGGCATCCACGCACAACTCACCACGTGCCCCACCGAGAGCAAACCACATTATAGTGACCACGAGGAGGTTACCCCATGTGACTCTACCCAACCTAGCAACCAGGCCAATTTGGTTGCTTAGGAGACCTGGCTGGAGTCACTCAGCACGCCTTGGATTCAAACTCACGACTCCAGGGGTGGTAGTCAGCATCCTTACTCACTGAGCTACCCAGGCCCCGATAAGGAGAATTTTTAAAGAATATCCCGGTCCATCTTTTCAATACAATAGCAGTTGATAGTGACTCACTTTAAAGCCTAAAAAGAACACAAAATTATCATAAAAGTAGTCCATGCAGATTGTGCATCATTTTCCGTGTCTTCTGAAGGGATATGTTCACACTAGAACTTGTATTGTTTAGAGCTAAAAACAATGCCCGGACCTGTTTATTCAGAAGACTTGGAAAATAATGCGAGAAATTGCTTTCATATGAGTTCACGCGAGAAGTTGCATTGTTTGTAGTGCTAAACAATGCAATTTCTCGCATGAACATGGAAGCTAATGTAAAACCACGAGCTTCTCTTATTGTGCTCATGAACACTGAAAAAAAGCCTTTCAGAATACTTGAACTATATCACAGAATTCACATGGGCAATTTGTGGGTCATTCTTGAAGCTTAAAAGGGTTAGTTCACCCAAAACTGAATTATCTCATTATTTTATGATGTCTCAAACTCGCATGACTTTCTTTCTTCTGCAGAACACAAATCGAAGACATTTTGAAGAATGTAGCATGTGTTTTTGTCCATATAATATAAGTCAGTGGGGTCCAAAACTTTCAAGCTGTAAAAAGCACATAAAGGCAGAATACAAGTAATCCATACGACTCGAGTGGTGTAATCCATGTCTTATGAAGTGATACAATCGCTTTGGGTGAGAAACTGACAAAAATGTAAGCCCTTATTCACTGGAAATCTTGACATCAGGCCCTATTGGAACACAGTGCAAGCTTCAAGAGGGTTATACAGTACTTTGACTCTGCACACGATTGCCAGGTACTCAATCCCGGAATAATTATGCATCAATAAGACCTAGAAAATTATGAGAGAATTTCATTTTTGGGTAAAGTGAGTCAATTTCAGCTACCATTGTACAAAAAAGACAGAGCGGGGCCTGGCCGCACCGCAGGAAGCAGATGCCACCTGTCTCATGGCTGGCCGCCAAGAACCCGCGAAAGGCTTCAAAGTGCCCCTGAGACAGGCAACCAAGGGATGACTAAACCCGCTGCTCTGGAGCTGGTAAGCAGACCACTACATCCCCCAGTGGAGGGCCGGGAGGAAAATCTTTTGTTGCCTTTTCATTAAATTTCGCCGCATACCCAAGTGGCTGCGGTACCCAAGAGTTCAGCAAAAGAGTGGTTTCCTTGTTCCCTGGGTCACATACCCGGTGCGCACGGCCGTCATCACGACCACCATCCACCATTCCATTTTGACAGGTTTGGCGCTCCAGCGGCGGTCACCCCGCCCCTGCGTGCCCAGCTGTGGCGCAAATCCGCCCGCGATGTGACGGTCTCCACGGGTTTTAAGGACAGGCCTTTTCCTCCCCCATCCCAGGCTGTTCTGGGGGTGGTCACGAGGAGCCAGGTAAATGCTTTGATGTCCCTGAACTCAGCACGGCCACGCCACGAGGCCCCACCCGCCGGTACATCCGATGAGATTGTCCCCTTGGTCCACCTCACCCGGAGCTTGGACGTGTGGCTTGCGCTTTCCAACCCGTCACGATGGCTGGTCCAGACCGTCCGACTCGGCTACGCGATTCAGTTCACCCGGCGTCCGCCCAGGTTCAGCGCCGTCCACTTCACCCCGGTGAAGGGCGAGAACGCCGCTACCTTGCGCGTGGAAATCGCTACCCTCCTACGGAAGGGTGCGATAGAGCCTGTCCCTCCGGCAGAGATGAAGAAGGGGTTTTACAGCCCCTACTTCATTGTACCGAAGAAAGACGGTGGGTTGCGGCCAATCTTGGACCTGCGAGTACTGAACCGGGCTTTACACAGACTCCCGTTCAAGATGCTGACGCAAAAACGCATTCTAGCGAGCGTCTGGCATCAAGATTGGTTCGCGGCGGTAGACCTGAAGGACGTGTACTTCCACGTCTCGATTCTACCTCGACACAGACCCTTCTTGCGGTTTGCATTCGAGGGTCGGGCGTATCAGTACAAGGTCCTCCCTTTCGGCCTGTCCTTGTCCCCTCGCGTCTTCACGAAGGTCACAGAGGCAGCCTTTGCCCCGTTAAGGGAAGTGGGCATTCTCATCCTCAACTATCTCGACGATTGGCTAATCCTAGCTCACCCTCAGGATGTGTTGTGTGCACACAGGGACCTGGTGCTCTCGCACCTCAGCCTACTAGGGCTTCGGGTCAACTGGGGAAAGAGCAAGCTCCTCCCGGTTCAGAGTGCCCAAGGTTCCCACGACCCCTTTTAGGGATCAGGTGGTGAACCTGCAAGCACTGCCCCAGGAGGAGGCAGACCCAGCTCTGACGTTGCTGTGTCCGGTGCGTGCTTTATGCATCTATTTGGATCGCACGCAGAGCGTTAGAGTCTCTGAGCAACTCTTTGTCTGCTTTGGTGGACAGTGGAAAGGAAGCGCTGTCTCCAAGCAGAGGATCGCCCACTGGGTAATTGACGCCATAACAATGGCATATCACGCCCAGGATGTGCCGCCTCCGGCAGGGCTACGAGCCCATTCTACCAGGAGTGTGGCGGCCTCCTGGGCCTTGAACAGTGGCACTTCTCTAACAGACATTTGCAGAGCAGCGGGCTGGGCAACACCCAACACCTTTGCGAGGTTCTACAATCTCCAGGTGGAACCAGTTTCGTCCCGTGTAGTGGCAGTCACAAGAAGGTAAGTCCGGGACAGCTGACCGGGTGTATCACTTGTGCATAGTGCCTTTCACCTCCCCTGAGCTGAAGACGTGTGCTGTTGATTCCCAGTAGTGTTCACAAACTGTGTTCCCTGGATGATTTCCTCCGAGCCCTGTGGCAGATGATTTTGCGGAGAAACTCGCTGCCGGCTCAGTACATGTGCTAACTAAGCCCTGTACTGGGGTATGTGCTCCGCATGTGTTGGTTCCCCCATAGGTAACCCCATGCGACGTATATCTTCCGCTTATTTGTTTCCCTGTTGGTGAACTGCATCTTCCTTGGGCAGAGGCCCCTCTGCCCCATTCACCATGTTTGTAGAAACTCCTCCCATGTACCATGGGACTTCTCCACATGACATACTTCCGACAAATCTCAGCAAGACCATGTGACGTATTTCCACTCAAATACCCCCCCCCTCCCCCCGGCGGAGTGTGGTCTCCGCGGTGTCTTGCCCTTGGGAGGGACACCCCCAGTCGGTTAACTCTTTTTTTTTTGGGGAGAGAAAAAAAAGAGAGGATAAGAGGCCACGACTGGGCTAGCCTGTCTCTATCTTTTGGGCAGTCGACTTGTCCCCGAAGGGCCGTTTGACACTCATAACAGCGTTGGGGATGGTTACATGTCGGCCTGGTCCGCTGGCTACGAGGCACACAGTGGTCTGCCCGTCACACACCTCCAGTTCACGTAACACAGTTCAGCCAGTTGTGGCGTTTCGTATAGGGACCCCTAGAGTCACTGCATCGACACAACGTTGAGTGAGTGACATATAGGGAACGTCCTGGTTACTTGCGTAACCTCCGTTCCCTGATGGAGGGAATGAGACGTTGTGTCCCTCCTGACACAACGCTGGACTACCCGCTGAAATGGCCGGGACCTTGTCTCGGCTCCTCAGCACAAAACCTGAATGAGTGGTTGCATACCAGCTCCTTTTATACCCGTATGTTCGGGGGACTGTTATGCAAATACCACTCGCCAATTTTCATTGGCCTTTTATCAAAGACCAGAGGTGTGTCTTATCAAAGACTCCTATTGTCACTACATCAACACAACGTCTCGTTCCCTCCATCAGGGAACGGAGGTTACGCAAGTAACCAGGACGTTAATATTACACTTTACAAGCTCCAGGAGCTTGAATTAATTCACAACTTCCAGGAGTTTGGGTACACAGGTTTTAACCAGTTTGCCTGGTAAATATAAGAAATATTCACTGTATTTGCCAATGTTTTTCAGGTCTTTGAAAATGGGCCATTCTTGGCCAAAATAAGTTGCAAAGTGAACCAGACTGTAGGCCTACAGCATTAGTCACAAGTCTGGCTACGCTAGATTTTTTTGATCTTTTATGGCATTTTATTACTTTCTTACGGTTTATTATTTATTACACTTTCTGTCACTCTTAGGGTTTATTCCGGGTGGCACCTTCAGCCTCAAAGCTGAAGAAGCTGAAAGCATCACTGGACTGCGGGGTTCTTGATGTGCAGGAATACTCAGCCGACCCACATGCCATTGCAGGTGAGCATCTGTGCATCCATTCTCTCTCTCTTCTTAGCTTGTAAAAGTGTGCACTGTTTTACCCACAGTGTCCTTTTAGCAGCTACAAAGGCTCAGACCACATGGCAGTTCCCATTAAATTCTGTCCCAGGTTAATTTGATCTCATTGTAGCGTGACCCAGTGCCGCCTGGTAAGGGGGCCACAGCCGATAGGCGGCACATGTTGATTGTGGCTTTGACAGCTCATTTATCTGTCAGGCTTCCCTTTTCTCTATCACATTACAATGTAAGATTCCAGCACAGAATACCAAACCTCCACTCACTAGCGTGACCAGATTTTTAAAGGGATAGCTCACCCAAAAATATAACTTCATCATTTGCACACCTTCATGTTGTTTCAATCCCATATGACTTTCTTTTGTTTCCTCAGGCGCATTGAAGTCTTATCTTCGTGAACTTCCCGAACCTCTAATGACCTTTGAACTCTATGATGAGTGGATTCAGGCCTCAAAGTGAGTAGGAATGGCCTACCCTAACACATATTCCATTGCCCTCATTTTGATATGAGACTCTGTTCCAAAACCCAGTGAGGTGCCTACCTACACAGAATTTTAAAGAGATGAAAAAAAAAACTAATATTTTGTCATCATTTACTTACCCTCATGTCATTGCGTGAAACAAAAAAGAAGTTAGGCAGAATGTTAGTGTTACACACGCCTGGATCTTGGCGGGCAACATGAAGAAAAGGCAATACTCCAATTAGCATAAAGAAATACATTTATTGAAAGGAAAGAAAAGAAGGTTTTTAAAGCATCCAAATAATAGTCAAATGAGACCCCAAGAAGTACTGGAAGCAAGGGGAGAGAGCTAGCATTGGCAGGAACAGATCTTTTATCCTCGCACCCATCAGCAGAGCAATCAAGGAAAGCTCCCACACCTGCTGCCACTCTGCAGAGGAGAAATAGAACACAGAGCAAACAGTAGACAGGGCCATCACACACCCTCCCTTAAGACAGAGGCCTGTTTTAAAGGTCTCTGTAACTACATTTCCTGCAAAAAAAAAAAAAGAGTAATACATTTTTTTTTACATTCCCCCCAAGGCCAATCATACAGCCACTCCCCAAATGAAATTTCAAAATATAAATCAAAAACCATCTAAGTTATTGTATCCAGCTCTGCCTCATCCATCCAGCTCCACATCCTAAGTTCCAACAATTCCTGGCACCTGGAAAAGCAACATTTAAGGAAAATAGGGACATGGAGAATGGAGAAGAGGAGAGCAAGCATAGATACATTACTCCAACTCCGCCCCTGCAAACAAATAAAATGTTCCGGAACTAACTAAACAACACCAGTGCGAGCCAACTAAATGAATGGCCTCAGTAACTACTTTAAACTATGCTCATCCAGCAATCAATCATGGTGCAGCTATTTGTGTTGCATTATGCGAAGCGAGAAAGATCTTATCAAAGGAGCTTCCCCGCATCTAACTAATCAAAAAAAATGATCTAACTAATCTTTACCCTAGTCTTCAGTGTGCCCACATCATGGTTTGACTGCAAACAGTCGCCCTGCGACTGACACACCAAAAACAAACAGAATTAAACGCTCTTCACCTGCGGCAGAGTGTCACATGGCTCCAATAATCCATATTTCTCCCCCACTTGCACTCAGCACCACCCACACTTACCAATGGACGTCCGCGTTGAATTCGTTCCCCCAAAACACAGAGACGACCAATGCTACTCCTCATTCCCAGCACTTCAAACTCAAAATCCCGGATGAGCCCCCTTATGTTACACACGTCTGGCTCTTGGTGGACAACATGAAGAAAAGGCAAAACTCCAATTAGCATAAAGAAATAAATGTATTTAAAGGAAAGAAAAAAAGGTTTTTAAAGCATCTAAATAATAGTCAAATGAGCCCCAAAGAAGTACTGGAAGCAAGGGGAGAGAGCTAGCACTGACTGGAACAGATCTTTTATCCTTGCACCCATCAGCAGAGCAATCAAGGAAAGCCCCCACACTTGCTGCCACTCGGCAGAGGAGAAATAGAACACCAGACAGGGCCATCACAGTTAGCCTCATTCATATTTCACAATCACTTTCATTGTTTTCACATATAATGGAAGTGAATAGTGACTGAGGCTAAAATTCTGCCAAAAATGTTTTGTGTTCCACTGAAGGAAAGAAAGTAATACAAGTTTGGAACGACATTAGGGTGAGTAAATGATGACATAATTTTGTGAACGATCTACCAAAACATATGCGGCAACATTAAGATGCCTTTTAAGATACCTCATTTTGGCCAAATTCTAAGGCAGTATCACATGTATGTGTAATGGTGGCCAGCTGATAGATAGCTGTACAATGTTATAAACCTCACTTTCCTGGCCTCAAGAGGTGCACTAGCGACTGACACTAGGGGCTGTAGCCTTTAGCCTCCTTGTTAACGCGCCCACCTCCCATGCCTCCCATGCCTGTTCGAGTCCCGTACGGAGCGGGTAGAACAGGAGCATCACAATGGTGCCGTGACCCGGATGGGAGTGAGGTTTAGTGGGGTGAGTGTAACGGTGGCCAGCTGATAGATAGCTGTACAATGTGTATAAACCTCACTCTCCTGACCTCAAGAGGTGCACTAGCGACTGACGTTAGAGGCTGTAGCCTTTAGCCTGCTTGTTAGCGCACCCGCCTCCCATGCCGGAGACGCTGGTTTAAGTCCCGTACGGAGCGGGTAGAACAGGAGCATCACATATGCATTGTGGATATAGCCAACCCAGAATTCAGTGCAACAAGCTCAGTAAAAAAAATGGCAGATGAGTCAAAAGAAATGCAGATTAGAAATTGATATTCATTCAATATTGAAAAGTAATGAAAAAAATAGTTGATGCAATTAAAAATTCTGTGCAATGTATTTTTTGCTTATTTTCACTTATTATTTGCCACGCAAATACAGGGGGTTGGAGCATTTTGCTGCTTCAGTATGGGACACGACACCTTCAATGTCGGCCGTTTTTATCATTTTGAGCTCTTAAAGGTTTTGTCTTTATTAAAAAAGTTTTACTCATTAAGAAATTAATTGCAATTTTGAAACATTTGTATAAAATGAGGAGCACTCACATGAGATGAAGATTGAAGTCATAACAGTAACATTATAAAAGCTGTTTTATTCTACATGGAGAGGGTCCCCTTATGTGGGCTGCCATGTTAGAATCACTTGACCAGCCAAATGCTACTAATGCTCAGTAACCACCTTGCTATTGGATACTTTCACTCATGGATTAAATTAATCATGGCTGACTGTCAATAGTGATTTTCTACAATAGCATCTTTAACTGAAATTTGAATGATGCTGCATCCAAGACAACTTGAACAAAAACTTACTGAGATCACCTTTTAATAATATACAAAATGCAGGGTGTAATTTTGGGCAAAATACGAGATGTTACGGCTAATAGTTGGGAACCCTTATCACATTGTTAGCTTAGCAACATGCTAACGACAAAGTCTATTGAAATTAAATGTGTGGCGTACATGAGCGACTGTTAACGGACCTGTTTGCAGCATTCCAAATCATTTGAGGTTGCTTTGTTCAGTGGTGAGTTTCCATTTCAGTTAGGATGCTAACAGTTCAGACTGACACTCGAAACTCGACACTCCTGCATGCGACACTGAAAAACAGCGAGACTCTGTGCATCAAAGACATCTGTCTAGTGCATGTTTACATTGAAAACAAAATGGAACTCATATCAACTCATCTTAATTTATATAGCACATTTAAAACAACAGAGTTGACCAAAGTGCTTCACAACTATAACATTTTAAACACAGCAACTTTGTAAAAATTACCACAAACACGCAAACCCCTAAAACACAAAATCTAAAACACAAAATACACACACTTAAAAAAAAACACACACATGAACACAGTGAAGACGGAGGCAAAAATGTGTTCAATGAGAACAGCCCCTTTGAATGTAGCAGCATATTCATACAGTAGAATGCAAGCTTTGGAACAGAGAAGTTATCTACATAAAAATACTGTAAATTCATATACCATAATGTGTCTCTCTCTGTATCCATCTGTAGTGTTCAAGATATGGATAAAAGGCTCCAAGCCCTGTTGACTACATGTGAGAAACTACCAACAGACAATTTGAACAACTTCAGGTATGTGTGCCTGTTAGTCACTGGACGCTCACTGTCTAATGAGAGTTTTTTTTTAATCAGTCAACTTCTCATTAGCAGAGAGGTGTGTCAGATGTGGCAGTACCTTCTCACCAGAGCCGGTCCTAGCCTTTTAGGGGCCCTAAACAAAAACTTGTTTGGGGACCCCGTCAGTATGTTTGTAACACTACTTATAATGTCTTTGACAGTGTTGGGGCCCCCTGGCGGATCAGGGGCCCTAAGTAACTTGCTTAGTTTGCCTATAGGGAGGACCAGCACTGCTTCTAAGGTTGCCATCCATCCAGGATTTTCCAGGATTGTCCGGGTTTTGGCCATCTGTCCTGGAAAAATTAAGTTCCATTCCGGGATGCAAAATATACTGGAATTCTAATGTTTTCCCGAAGCGTTCACACATATGAACTCTTGTTTATAAGCACACTATGCAAGGAGGAGAATCAAACGCATTCTAATATGAATTATAAGAAAGTCAGATTAATTTTTGCGAACTGGTTTGTTCAGAAGATTGAGATTGAGATTTTTCACTTTAGTGTGAACAGTCTTTTAAAACTTTATTCTACTTACTATAATGCTCCAAAAGAGGAACTCTGATGCCCATTTCACACATGATCCGTATGCAATACGTATGCAGTTTGAATTTTTTCAGTGTCCATGTTAACAGATTAGAGCATTCAGACCGCACACAGGTGCAGCACGGCAATGCGTTGCAGGAGCGGTGCAGAAGCAGCAGTGCAGTAGGGCTGCAACTAATGATTATTTTGATAATCAATTAATCTAACGATTATTAGAATGATTATTCAACTATTCAGCGATTATTGCAACAATTAATCATTAGCTCTTAACCGATTGTTCAGCTTGTGCCCTGACTTAAAAGGTTGTATTAAATGTGCTTACTAACAATAAAGAGGACAAAATCATCTTTTAGAAAATACCTCTAAGTGACATTCACTGAATTAAAGGAAAATAAATACTTTTTATTAAGTTTAATTCAGTAAAGAAATTCACTGCAAAAAAATCCTGTTGTCATCAAGTGTTTTCCATTTAAAATTGTCTAAAAATCCTTAAAACAAGATACATGTACTTGAGAAGCATCATCCTGGATGTGTTGACTTTCTTCTGCAGAACACAAATTAAGAGTTTTAGAAGAATATTTCAGCTCTGTTGGTCCATACAATGTAAGTAAACAGGGTCCAAAACTTTGAAGTTTAAGAAAGCACATAAATGCAGCATAAAAGTGATCCATATGACTCCAGTGGTTTAATCCATGTCGCTTGAAGCAATATGATAGGTGAGGGTGAGAAACAGATCAATAATTAAGTCCTTTTTTACCATAAATTCTCTTCACTACCCTGTAGGTGGCGATATGCTCGAAGATTGTGAATCGCCAAAAATACAAGAAGAAGAATGTGGAAAGTAAAGTGGAAATTTATAGTAAAAAAGGGACTTAAACATTGTTCTGTTTCTCACCCACCCCTATCATATCACTTCAGAAGATATGGATTTAAACACGGAGTCGTATGGATTACTTTTATGCTGCCTTTATGTGCTTTTGGGAATGTCAAAATTCTGGCCACCATTTACAGCTTGCATTGTATGGACCTACAGATCTAAGATTCTACAGATTCAGAGATTCTTCTAAAATTCTTCATTTGTGATCAGCAGAAGAAAGAAAGTCATACACATCTGGGATGGCATGAGGGTGAGTGTGTGATGAAAGAATTTAAAATTTTAGGTGAACTATCCCTTTAACTCTGGGTCTATATGGGCACCTGCCTCAGTCGCTTCAGTCAAGCCCACTGAAATATTGATAATATACAGCGATAGGAATAGCACATGTAACAGTGAATGTCACAGCTGAAACTCTTTTGTCAAAGCTGAGATTGAAACAGAAGATATTTTTTTTCTTTTTCTTTTCTGAACAGATATTTAATCAAATTCTTGGCCAAACTTACAGAGCATCAGGACGCCAATAAAATGACACCAGGTAACATTGCAATAGTTCTTGGACCCAACCTGCTGTGGACACATTCAGAAGGGTGAGTACATGCCCTCCCTTTGCCTTAATGCTCTGATTTTTATGGGCAATATTTGCCCCCTGGAACTAATTTTTTAGGGGCATTTTTATCCTTATGAAACCAGTTTTATCCATATCAACGCATACGATGAGTCATACATGTCAAATACTTCTATTGTATTTCAAATAATTGAAATACATTTTAAATCTGAATAATTAAGGCTGTAAGCAACATATGAAGTCAAATCAATATCAAGTGCAAAAGTAACTGTAAATAATGAACAAGATATACAGTAACACAATAAACATTGTGAAACAATACATTTTAAATAATTGGTCAGCCTCTACTGTATATTGTCTATTTAATCAAAATCATGACATTGCATCATCTTACACTACTCCTAAAACCATTTGTCCTCAGACCACAACAATACAGATATTTACTTTGGGGGCATTCCCAAAGTATAAAAAAATAAATATTTTTTTAAATATATGGAGCGTTTTTTCTCTCCCGAGTCCTGAATATTTTTGACCCCAGTACTCTGTAAAACAAAATGGAACTGTGTAGATGTTTCCGAAGGAGTTATTTCTACCTGACCTGACCATGAAAATTGCTTTGTTTTGTTTTTATAACCTAATATAGTCAGGTAGATTTAGTCATATTACTTGAAGAAAACCATTTAATTTAGATGTTACGGCAAAGCACATTTTTTAGGTTACCTGACAATTTTTTATAGTGTAGTATTGAATTCTACCAGCATCTTAATGGATCTTTGTGTGATCTTGTAGTTTTTATGATGAAATATGTAGATTAAATGTGTAATTAATCTCCACAGGAACGTGACGGAAATGATGACCACCATGTCTCTGCAAATTGTTGGCATCATTGAGCCGATTATTCAACATGCTGACTGGTTCTTCCCTGGAGGTTAGATAAAAAGATTTGTGAAAACATTCTTACAAATACACTGGCAGCCAAAAGTTTGGAAGAATGTACAGATTTTGCTCTTATGGAAAGAAATTGGTACTTTTATTCACCAAAGTGGCATTCAACTGATCACAATGTATAGTCAGGACAATAATAATGTGAAAAATTACTATTACAATTTGAAAAACATGTTCAGAACTTCTTAAACTACTTCAAAGAGTTCTCATCAAAAAATCCTCCACGTGCAGCAATGACAGCTTTGCAGATCCTTGACATTCTAGCTGTCACTTTGTCCAGATACTCAGGTGACATTTCACCCCACACTTCCTGTAGCACTTGCCATAGATGTGGCTGTCTTGTCGGGCACTTCTTACGCACCGTACAGTCTAGCTGATCCCACAAAAGCTCAAAGGGGTTAAGATCCATAACACTCTTTTCCAATTATCTGTTGTCCAATGTCTGTGTTTCTTTGCCCAGTCTAACCTTTTCTTTTTGTTTTTCTGTTTCAAAAGTGGCTTTTTCATTGCAATTCTTCCCATAAGTCCTGCACCCCTGAGTCTTCTCTTTACTGTTGTACATGAAACTGGTGTTGAGCGGGTAGAATTAAATGAAGCTGTCAGCTGAGGACATGCGAGGCGTCTGTTTCTCAAACTAGAGACCCTGATGTACTTATCCTCTTGTTTAGTTGTACATCTGGCCTTCCACATCTCTTTCTGTCCTTGTTAGAGCCAGTTGTCCTTTGTCTTTGAAGACTTTAGTGTACACCTTTGTATGAAATCTTCAGTTTTTTAGCAATTTCAAGCATTGTAAAGCCTTCATTCCTCAAAACAATGATTAACTGAAACGTTTCTAGAGAAAGCTGTTTCATTTTTGCCATTTTTGACCTAATATTGACCTTAAGTCATGCCAGTCTTTTGCATACTGTGGCAACTCAAAAACAAACACAAAGACAATGTTAAGCTTCATTTAACGAACCAAATAGCTTTCAGCTGTGTTTGATATAATGGCAAGTGGTTTTCTAGTACCAAATTGGCAGTTTAGCATGATTACTCAAGGATAAGGTGTTGGAGTGATGGCTTCTGGAAACGGGGCCTGTCTAGATTTGGTAAAAAATGACTTTCAAATAGAGATGGTGCTGTTTTGTTTTACATCAGTAATGTCCTGACTCTACTTTGTAATCAGTTGAATGCCACTTTGGTGAATTAAAGTACCAATTTCTCTTGGCTGTTCTTAGATATTGAGTTCAACCTGACAGGGAGCTACGGAAGCCCCGTCCACACCAACCACAACTCCAACTACAGCTCCATGCCCTCGCCAGACATGGACCAATCAGATCGCAAGCAGCAGCACGACCAGGGCCGACGGCCACTCAGCGTTGCTACTGACAACATGATGCTGGAATTCTACAAGAAGGATGGGTGTGTTGTTCTTCCATTCCCTACTACACCATCCTTTTTTTAAAGGAACAGTTCACACAAAAATTTTAACATTTCTGTCATCATTTACTCCACCTCATGTTGTTTCAGACCCCTAGGACTGTTTCTTTTTTTTGTTCTGTGGAACACATAAGGTGAATTTTTGAAGAACATCCAAGTTGTTCTTATACATATAATGAAAGTGAATGGTGACTGTGACTTTCAAGCTTGAAAATTATAACAAAGGATCATAAAAGTATTGTGACAGTGGTCCATTCAGCTTGTGTACTATATTTCAAGTCTTCTGAAGCCATATGATAATTTTGTATGAGGAACAGACTGAAATTTAAGTAATTTTTCACTGAAAAATGTCCCCTCTGCTGCAGCTCTCAAATAAAAAATGGCCTATTTTGATACCTCTGTCAGGTTTGACGTCGTCATGAAACATGCACTTGATGGCAGTGACTTCAACGCAGGGCCGGATGTTGGCATGGGCAGGGGTGGGCTGAGCCCACCTAAAACGTGAGTCTTGCAGACACAATCACACATTTGGCCAACACGGTATTAAATAGAACATATCACAATTTGTGCATTGGTTAAAATCAATTTGGGGCTGGGCTGTGTGTTGGATACAGTGTTTTGTGGGATGTGTGCTTCTGTTTCTGTTCTTGAAATTTCTGTGTCGCTGACGAGAGAGATGCTGTCTTCACTTCGCCTCTTACATATCATTTATTTATATCTATCTTTTTACAGTGCTGTGATAGTTTGTTGTTTATCTTTGTTGTTTGTCATTGCACTTTAAACTATTGTATTTTTGCCATGAAAATAACGTTTGATGCTGAAATGAGATTACTTACATCTATCCATCCATCTAAATTCATGGATATTTACCTAAATCTACCTAAACCTTTCGATTTTGTAGTTACTGCATTTTCACATCAAATTTTCTCAGAATACCAAATGAAAAAAACTCATCTGTAACAGATCATAGTCTAAGACCTGATTTCAGTCATAACTAAATTTTGCATTTTGCCTTTGTAGGACAGTATAATTGCTAATTGGCAGCGGCTATTTGCAATAAATGCAAATAGTGATAGATGCTATTTTAAATAGCTACAAAAAGCATCTTCTTTGCACGAAGTGAAAATAGTGTTATATACTATTTGCACCCCACTGCAAATAATGGCAGATACTGTTTGCCCTCCTAATTAAATACTAACATAATGTATATGGGCTTCACTGCAGTGTGTTTATTGTGTTTATTTAGAGTCCCAAAGACACACTACACCAACCCCTACCCCTAAAATTAACCCTAACCTTCCCTTACAAAAATAAACCAATGACTTTACTACAGTAACCATAGTATCACCATGGTGTTTTGTAGTAAAATCATAGTAACCACAAAACTAAACATGGTTACTACTGTATATTAACACAATATTACTGTAGTAACACCATGGTTAATTGTATTAAAACTATGGCTTCTACCAAAAAAACATGGTTACTACAGTAGTACTAAAGTAAAACCATGGTTAATTTTACCCAAATCAAACCTTTCTCTAAACTCCCCGACCTTCACCGTGACCAAACCACTGCGAGGCAATCAAACTTTAAAGGTACTGTAAGCTATTTTTTTCATGGAGAAGTATGCAAAAAATGTCCTACTCCTTTAAAGATATTAATGAAATAAGTGTCCTGAGATAACTCACCAGTCTCTGTGACAGCTGTAGACTTTGTAAACAGCAAACAAAAATGTGTCCGTGGACATTGACGCTTTTTACCTGTCAGTCGTTTTGCTTGTTCTCATAGTGTTGTATTTGAAGTGGACCATTGAGGCTATGATTCATAATGTTTGTCAGTTGAGGGTGCTATTGTGCCACTTAGGGCTGTCACGATTATGAAATTTGGCTGACGATTAATTGTCAAACAAATAATTGCGATTATGACGATTAATTGTCTTTTTAGGGCTTTCATGATTAATTGTTGTATAAATTGTCATATTTATTAAGGTGCACCTTAAGAAGTCCTTTTTACGTATTTAACTTCAAATATATAAATCAAATAATAAAATAGGGATATATGATTTCCTTTTAAGGCTTTAAAACTTATTAAATGACTGTAACAAGTTGTGTTCTCTTGGGCAATGGAGCAGTCAGGAGGCAACGAAGCAATGCAGGCAAGACTTTTATTTCTCAGTCTCAGGTTCTGAACACAGTCTATTCTCGTAGATTCAAACACTCAGTCAGTTCATGGAAACATTTAGTAAGTGTCGAGTTCGTGCTCTCTCTCTCTCTCCCTCTCCACTGGTGAGCTGGTGCGGCTTTTGAGTCTCCTTCCATCATCACTATAACGAGACAGGTGTTAGAGATAATTACAACCCAGGTGATGAGCCTTACCGCTCTCTCTCTCCTGCAGACAAACACATGACCACACCCCCATCCCCACATATCCCCACCGCCCGACTCAGGCCAGGGCAACATCGGGCCTGCCAACTCCCCCCCCATTTCTGGAGAGGAAGTCAGCCACAGCCATCTGCGCCCCTGGTCTGTGGATCACCTCGAATTTGAATGGCTGAAGTGCCAGGTACCAATGGGTGATCCGCGTGTTGGTATCTTTAATGCAGTGAAGCCATTGGAGTGGGGTGTGATCTGAACAGAGGGTGAAGGTCCGCCCCAGCAGGTAGTAGCGGAGAGTGAGAATGGCCTACTTGATCGCCAGACACTCCTTCTCCACGGTGCTGTACTTAGTCTCTCTCAGCGAAAGCTTACGACTAATGTACAGCACAGGTCCTCCACCTCCTGTGAGAGCACTGCCCCCAGTCCCCTGTCCGATGCATCTGTTTGCAAAATAAAGGGGAGAAAGAAATTAGGAGCATATAAAAGCGCCCCCCCACAAAGCGTGGACTTTATCTTTAGAAAAGCCTTTTGGCACGACTCTGTCAACTGGACCAAATCGGGGGCCCCCCCTTCTAGTAAGATCAGTCAGCAGGCTGGTGATATCAGAGTAACTAGGCACAAACTTTCGGTAGTAGCCAAACAGCCCCAGAAACTGTCTCACTTCCTTTTTGGTCTTGGGCCTCAGACAGGCCGCGATCGCTGCGGTTTTGTCAACCTGGGGACGCACCTGCCTGTGGCCCAAGTGGAACCCCAGATACCAAACTTCCACCCATCCAATTGCGCATTTCCTCAGGTTGGACGTGAGCCCCGCCCGTCGCAGCGATCTCAGGACAGCACTCAGATGTTGCATATGCCGCTGCCAGTCATTAATATATATTAAAAATATCATCTAAATATGCAGTGGCATATGCTGTATGGGGTCTGAAGATTTTGTCCATGAGACACTGAAATGTGGCTGGAGCCCCGAACAAACCGAACGGAAGGGTCACGAATTGGTGTAAGCTGAACGGTGTGGAAAAAGCAATTTTTTCTCGGGAGATTGGAGTTAAAGGGATCTGCCAATAACCCTTTGTTAAGTCCAGTGTCGAATAAAATTGAGCCGCGCCCAACCGATCGAACAATTAATCAATCCGAGGCATTGGATGTGTGTCAAATTTGGACACCGCGTTCACTTTGCAATAGTCTACACAGAACGGGACTGACCCGTCACTCTTAGGCACCAGAACCACCGGGCAGACCCAATCACTGTGCAACTCTTCTATTATGCCCATATTAAGCATAGCCTCTAATTCTTCCTTAACAACCTTTTTTTGTGTTCAGGAAGGTGATGGGGTGGCTACAAATCACCACCCCCAGGGTGGTCTCGATATGGTGTTCTATGTGGTTCGTGCGACCGGGGAGAGGTGAGAACATGTTCGCAAATTCCGTTTGCAACTTGGCCACGTCTGTGAGCTGCAACAGCAAGAGGTGGTCTCCACAAGGGGTGAATGAATTTGGTTTGAGAGTCACCTCTGGCCGAGCTCCACCCTCTCGGGGACTACGGTTGCTAGAGCCACAGGGACCACCTCCCTCCATGCTTTTAAAAGGTTGTAAACTTGACGTGCCCTGCACCTATCCTTTCGCTTAACCTCATAATCGAGATGTGACCTCAAAGGGCCCGTGCCACTTGGCGAGTAATTTAGACCTTGAGTTGGGCTGTAATACAAGCACTTTATCTCCTGGTGCGAATTCCCATAGTCGAGTGCCCCAGTCATACAGCCGGCTTTGGCATTCCTGAGCTCGGAGCAAATTCTCCTGTGTTAAGCGACTCAAGGTGTGGAGTTTTGCTCTAAGATCAAGAACGTACTGAATTACATTTTTACTGTTTAAAGGTCCTTCCTCCCAAGCTTCCCATATGATGTCGAGCATGCCTTATGGCCGATGCCCATACAGTAGCTCGAATGGGGAAAACCCTGTGGAGGCTTGCAGGACCTCTCACACTGCAAATAACGGGATCAAGCCACTTATCCCAGTTTCTAGCATCCTTGTGTACAAACGTAAGAATCATATTTTTTAAGGTTTTTTTAAATCATTCCACCAACCCATCTGTTTGTGGGTGGTAAAAGCTGGTGCAAATTGATTTAATACCTAACAATTTGTATAGTTCGCATAGTGTTCGTGACATAAAGGTAGTGCCTTGATCAGTGAGGATTTCTTTTGGAATCCCCACTTGGGAGATTATTCTGAAGAGTGCCTCCGCAACACTACGTGCTGAGATGTTGCGCAGGGGTACTGCTTCTGGATATCGCATTGCGTAGTCCACCAGAACTAATACAAAGTGATGCCTGCGTGCGGTCCATTCTAATGGCCCGACGAGGTTCATGCTTATTCTTTCGAAGGGGACCTCGATTAGCGGTAGAGGGCGCAATGACGCTTTTGGGGTGGCTGGTGGGTTCACCAACTGACATTCACGGCATGCCGTACACCACTTGCGAACGTCCCCGTGAATGCCTGGACAAAATAAATGGGCCATTATTCGGTTAAGTGTTCTCTTGTGCCTTAGATGGCCAGCCATTGGATTATGGTGAGCCACCTGGAAAAGGGTTTCCTGATGGCTCTTCAGTACTAACAGTTGGGTTGTATTTTTTTTTTTTCGTTTGAGTGTCCTGCGTCACTCAATACAACCTATCTTTGATAATGGAAAAATACAGGTATGTGAGTGTGACGTCAGGCCAGAGTTGTTGACCATCGATTACTCTCACTTGGTCAAGCGCTTGCTTGAGAGACTCATCACATGACTGCTCTAGAGGGAAATCCTCCTCAGGGAATCCCCTGAGGATGGGAACTCTCTCCCCTGCGTCATCATGCGAAGCAGATGTTTGAGATGTAGGAGAGAAGAGAGAGAAAAATAAACTGTTTCGCTGCCTCCCGGAAACACCGCCCTATAATCCTCTGCCAGCATGACGGCCTCTTCCAGCGACGCCGGAAGCTGGGCAATGAAATGTTCCAGCACCACCAGGTCGACAATGTCCACGGCGCTGCAGGTCCCCTCAGCCAGCAACCATTTCCGGCAAGCATCCCAGAGCTGTTGGGCAAAGGTAAATGGGCGGCCATATCTTCCGAACCTCAGGGATCAGAACTGCTGGTGATTTTGCTCTGGACTACGACCGACCCACTGCAGGATGTTTTTCTTGAGATCGGGGTAATTGAGGAGGCTGGCAGTGGAAAGTTGTTGGGCTGCTAGCTGCGCCTCCCCGGAGAGTAACAGCAACAGCAACTTCCACACCTCAGCGGTCTTTTCAAACAAGTCGAGGTAGGCCTTTGGATCATCGTCTGGCCTTAACTTCATGAGAGTCACTGGGGAAGTGGGCTCCGGGGGGGTTTGGGAGTCGCAGCGCCAGCCCCCTCTCTGTCAGTTAGGCTCCGGAACACCTGCCGGTCCTCCGCTTGGGCCTCCTGCTCCAGGCATAACTCTATGAGGGCTTGATGCGGGGTTTGCTGGATGCTGGTGAGGGATTTGATGACTTTGCCCAGCAGTGAAGATTCCATAACAGCGTCGTCTTCCAAAGTCCAGGGTTTTGGCACCAGTGTAAAGTTCTGTTCTCTTGGGCAATGGAGGAGTCAGGAGGCAATGAAGCAGTGCAGGCAAGACTTTTTATTCTCAGCCTCAGGTTCTGAACACAGTCTGTGCATGTAGATTCAAACACTCAATCAGATAACAAAAGAAAAGTTTTTTTAAACACTCAGTCAGTTCATGGAAGCGTCGAGTTTGTGCTCTCTCTCTCTCTCTCTCTCAACTGGTGAGCTGGTGCAGCTTTTGAGTCTCCCTCCATCATCACTATAACAAGAGACAGGTGTTAGAGATAATGACAACCCAGATGACAAGCCTTACCACTCTCTCTCCCGCAGACAGACACACGGCCATGCCCCCATCCCCACAATGACATGAAAAAGATATGTTTTAAATATCAAAATACAGTATTTCTTAATACTTAAAATATGCCTCTCTTTTTGGCAAACTTTAGATTTTGTCAATTTTCCATTTGCACTGTTGTTTTTGGAACTCATCTATTTTATATATAGATTATATTTCCTTCTAAAAGAGCTCGCGCAAACGCTTGGTGTCTTTTTAAAGATGTCCTTCCGCATTTGCGCTACTGGATGTGACCGTTATCTCTCCCCTCCGGACAGCCATGAAATCTGTCTCGAGTGCTTGGGGCGCCAGCATGCCGAGGCAGCTTTCGTGGAAGGGTTATGTTCTCATTGCAAGAACATGCCCATCAGAACGTTGCGGTCATGGCTCACTTCCTTCTTCATGAAGCAAGGAGCCACCGCGGCTACTCCCCAACCCGCTCCGTCCTGGGCTGATGCTCAGCCGGCCGGGTTGGCAAGCACCGCAGGCGATCTGGATGTGGATATGGGAGCGTTTTCGCCGGCTCAACCCCTGTGGACCTTCCATCCCCCAGCACGCTCGTTCTATCCGGAAGAACTGCCGAGCGATACAGGCGGTCTGCCTCAGGGCGGATTTAATGTGTTGTTTGCGGCTTGCGACGAGGATGAGCTTTCGGTCACAGCATCGGAGGGTGGGCTTCTGCTGTTGGAAGTAGATGAATCTTCTGAGCTCCCGCCCACGGGCGGTAGAGCACAGGATGAGGCAGACGCTGAGATGGCAGCCGTGCTTGCCCAGGAGGCTGCGATCATCGGGCTGAAGTGGAACCCTCCACCCTGCCCTGAGCGTTCACGGCTGGATGACTGGTTTCTGGGCTCGGAGTGCGACTCATGGCCACGCCCCGCACCAGTGCCTTTCTTCCCGGAAGTGCACGAGGAGCTAACGAAGTCGTGGGAGGCACCTTTCTCTGCCCGTACATGCTTCGCGGGCTCATCCATCCTAACTAAGGGATGTGACAAGCTACCCCAGGTAGAGCGCGCTGTAGCGGTGCATTTATGCCCGCAGGGTGCAGCCATCTGACGCGACCAACCAAGGCTCCCTTCCAAGGCCTGTAAGTTCTCTTCCTCATTAATGACGAAGGCTTACAAGGCTGCGGGTCAAGCCACTTCCATCCTGCATGCCATGGCCATCCAGGCACGAGGGTAGAACCGACCCAGGGCTGATGCGGGAACTGCGTACTGCAACCGACCTCGCCTTATGGGTGACGAAAGTCACGGCGCACGCCTTGGCCAGACGATGTCCACTCTTGTGGTCCAAGAGTGGCACCTGTGGCTCAACCTTGCAGAGATGCGTGATGCTGAGAAAGTTCACTTTCTCGATGCACCCATCTCCCAAGGGGGGCTTTTTGGCGACACCATCGAGGATTTTGCCCTCAGTTCTCGACGGTGAGGAAGCAGACCGAGGTGATTAAGCAAATCTTGCCGCAGCGCGACTCGGCCGCCTTCAGGCCTCCGAAGTCCTGTGCCCCGTCTGCTTCTTGCCAGAGCCATTCCCCTGCAGTGCCGGCCCCGGCTCCATCGGAGCCATCCGATCCCGGAGCCATCCGAGCCATCGGAGCCTCCGTATGCCGGCCTCAGAGAAGAAGATCCTCCCATGGGAAGTCGGCTCCACCTGCCCGTCAGCTGGCCCCCAAGAACCCCGGACAGGCTTTGAGGTGGCCCTGGCACGGGCAACCCGGGGATGAGGTGACTGACTCTGACCGGTAAGTATTATATCGCCAGGTGCCCTCTGGGCCTCGGCGCCCACATGGTTGGTAAAACAGCATTTTCCTCATTCCCTGGGTCAGCGCACTCGCGACGGCCAGGCGCTGGAAGTCTTTCCGGTCAATCAGGCAAACACGAGTACCTCCCATTCCCAAATTCCCCATCGAAAGACAGCCAGCGAACAGGTAAGTGTGCCGGTCTCTGGGGTTGCTCACCCGCCCCAGTCACCGGCCACCATTGCGGGCTTGCGTAGCAACACGTCCCCCCTGGGCTGTCTTCCAGATGGGGCACCTGCTCTGCCTTGCCGTGAACCACACTGCCCAGGCACGGTAAGTTCAGTCATCCCCTAGGTGCCGCTGGTGCGGAATCTGGAGGCCTGGTTAGCGCTCTCCAGCCCCTCGCTGTGGCTGATCAGGATGATTCACCTCGGCTACGTGATCCAATTTGCCAGACACCCGCCCAGGTTCAGTGGCATCCTCTCCACTATGGTGTGGGGCGAGGGTGTCTCCGTCCTCTGGGCGGAGGTTGACACCCTTCTGGCGAATAGAGCCTGTCCCCGTAGCCGAGTTGCACAGGACTTTTACAACCCTTATTTTATCGTGCCCAAGAGAGGGGGAGGGTCGCACCCAATCTTGGATCTGCGTGCTTTGAACAAAGCCTTACAAAGGCTTTCGTTCAAGATGTTAATGTAGAAGCGCATCCTGGTGACATCAGGAGTACGACATCAGGATTGGTTCGCGGCCATCGACTTGAAGGATGTGTACTTTCACGTATCGATCCTTCCTCGACACAGACCCTTTCTTTGGTTTGCCTTTGAGAGATAAGCATACCAGTACAAGGTCCTCCCCTTTGGTTGCGTCTTTACCAAGGTCGCAGAGACTGCCCTGGCCCCGCTGAGGGAGAAGGGCATTCGCATTCTCAATTATCTCGACGACTGGCTAATCCTAGCTCACTCGTGAGATCTATTGTGTGCGCACAGGGACTTTGTGCTTCAGCACCTCGACCGACTCAGGCTTCAGGTCAACTGGGAGAAGAGCAAGCTCTCCCCTGTGCAGAGCATCTCTTTTCTCAGTATGGAGTTGGACTCGGTCATTCTCAAGGCACGTCTTATGACCAAACAGTGCTGACCTGTCTGAAGACCTTCAGTGAAACAATTTCAGAGGCTCCTGGGACATATTCCATCCTCGGCGGCAGTTCTCCCCCTCAGGTTGATGCATATTAAACCGCTTCAGCACTGGCTACAGACTCGAGTCCCGAGGTGCGCATGGCGCCACGGCACCCGGCATGTGACCATCATGCCACAGTGCCATCAGACTATCAGTCCTTGGTCGGACCTGGCATTTCTACGGGCAGGTGTTCCCCTAGAGCAGGTCTCAAGGCACGTCATGGTCATGACAGACACCTCGAACTCGGGCTGGGGTCCCGTGTGCAACGGGCAGGCAATCTTGGGGCTCTGGACAGGGCCCCGACTCCTTTGGAAGGGAGTTTCTGGCAGTATTGCTGGCCCTGCGGAGGCTTCGGCCATTGATTCAGGGCAAGCATGTGTTGGTCCGGAACGACAACACAGCGACCGTACAAGGCAGCGTACACTCTCCTCCAGTGAGCCTCATTGCACAGATTCTGTGCAAAGTCAGGGAGGACGAGCAGCAAGTCCTGTTCGTTGCACCGTACTGGCCCAACCAGACTTGGTTCTCGGATCTGATGCTCCTGGTAGTAGCACCTCCCTGGCGCATTCCCTTGAGGCAGGACCTTCTCACTCATGGGCACCCGCAGCTGGACCTCTGGAATCTCCACGTCTGGCTCCTGGATGGGACACGGAAGACCTACCGGGTCTTCCGCCAGCAGTGGTAAGCACAGTCACTCAGGCCAGAGCCCCCGCTACGAGGCGGCTGTATGCCTTGAAGTGCCGTCTCTTCGTGAACTAGTGTTCTGCCAGTGGGGAAGACCCACAGAGATCTACCATTGGGTCTGTGCTGTCTTTCCTTCAGGAAGGGCTGGAGAGAAGGCTGTCTCCCTCTACCCTGAAAGTGTACGTGGCTGCCATAGCAGCTTACCATGACACACTGGACGGGAGGCCCTCACGACAGCGCGACCTGATCAACAGGTTCCTCAAGGGTGCGAGGAGGTTGAATCCTCCTAGACTGTGCCTGATTCCCTCTTGGGATCTCTCTGTGGTCCTACCTGCCCTACAGAGAGCCCCCTTTGAGCCCCTGGAGCAGGCCGAGCTCAGTACTTTGTCTCTGAAGATGGCCCCCGGTGGTGCTCACATCCATCAAGAGGGTGGGGGACCTGCAGGTGCTCTCTGTTACCAGCGAATGCCTGGAGTTTGGGCCGGTACACTCTCACGTGATCTTGAGACCCCGGCCCGGTTACATGCCCAAAGTTCCCACAACTCTTTTTCAGGACCAGGTTGTGAACCTGCAAGTGCTCCCTTCAGAGGAGGAAGACCCGGCCTTGTCGTTGCTGTGTCCAGTTTGTGCCCTGCAATTCTATCTGGACCACATGCAGAGCTTTAGACGCTCGGAGCAGCTCTTTGTCTGTTTTGGAGGACAACAGAAGGAGAAAGCAGTCTCCAAGCAGAGACTAGCCCATTGGATTGTGGATGCCATTTCTCTTGCATACCAATCTCAGGACTTGCCGTGCCCCTTGGGAGTCCGGGCGCACTCCACTAATCTTCCTGGGCACTGGCAAGGGGGACCTCTCTAGCAGACATATGCAGAGCTGCGGGTTGGGCTACACCCAATACCTTTGCGAGGTTTTATAACCTACGCATAGACCTGGTTTCAACCCGAGTGTTACGCGGTAACAGCAGGTAGACCGGGCGGCCGGTGGGGTGTACCGCATGCATTGCGCCTTTCTCCTTTTTCAAAGGTGATAATGTGCGCTTTTTTGTCCACAACAGTTCCCCGTATCCGGTGAACCCCGGACGCCTCTTTAATTCTTAAGCACTGTTCGGTGACGAACTCGGCGGAGGAGTAATGACACCAGGCCCAGTATTCGTGGTATGCCCCTTTTCAGGTGAGCCCGTATGCGCGGGTTCAGTGCTCCATGCATGGTGATTCCCCCTTGGTAATCCCATATGATGAGTTTCCACTGTTCGGTTTCCCCTTAGGTGAACCCTGTGTTTCCCCTCACCAGAGCTTTCTCTGCCTCGGCCACTGTGGCTGCGTACCCTCTCTGTAGATAGGGTCCTCCGGTGGTATCATTCTATATGTTAACTTCCCCGTTGGTAAGTCCATATGAGGTATTCTCCACATGTTAACCTCCCTCCGGTAGGATGTGCTCTCTGTAGTGCTCTCCTTCCTGGAGAGGGAAGAGCACTTCCCAACACTATTCTAGAAAGCGCTCAGTGGGAAATTGCTTAACAACAAATCAGGAAAGGCACCACTGGTAGCCTAATTGGGTAAGTGCCTCCTCCCCCTTATCGGGACTAGGGAGATGCCTTACCTAACTCGATGGAAGGTCACGACGTGGTTGAGCGCTCGCTGTGAGGCACGCAGCAGCTTGCCCGTGTCCACTCTTCCGTACCTCGTGACACGCGCTGAACCGGCCGCTGACATGGCCGGGACTCTCTATAGGCTCCTCAGCATAAATCTGAATGAGTGGTGCACGCCATCTCCTTTTATACCCATATGTCCGGGGGCGGAGAGTGGCATGCAAATTCCACTCGCCAATTATCATTGGCCTTTTGTATTTTAAGCAAAGGTGATTGGGGCTCTCAAGATCGAACCCCTAGTGTCACTACATCGACACAATGTCTCGTTCCCTCCATCAGGGAACAGAGGTTACATCAGTAACCAAGACGTTATATTATGCAACATTAAAATAATTCTGTACTGATTTCTTCACTTCCACACATTATTTTAATGCTCTTTGATTAAACCTATGAGACCTTATTCTCATGAAGCAAAAACTTTGAGATTTCGTTTCATCATTTTATCACTCCACAGAAATAAATTTAGAGTGCCTCTCGTGCGTGTATGAAAACGCTATGACCAGGAATATTTGTCATTAAACGATCGTTTAAAGTGAACCCTGAGCACTTTGCGCTCACTATCAGAGTTTATATTTCTTCATTTATATTTTTGCAGGAGTTTGGAGTAATCCTCTGCTGACGATGCACACATCAGAGCACTTGAGAAGAGCTTTGTGTGCTCTTCCGGACTGGATCTGGGCTGCGTTTACCAAAAGCATCATAAGCCTAAGTAGATTGTAGAAATCATTGGTGCCAATGGTCTCTATGATAAACTTAAGCTTGCTAAGCTTTTGGGAAAAACAGCACAGGGGTTGACATCCGCATTGTGGCTCAGTGACGCTTGGAGTTCAACTGAAAGACACACGAGCACTTAATAGCCACACTGTGTGGGCAAGTGCTATTACAACTGGTGCAAATTGTCACTCCGTTGCTAAGTTCATTTCCATTTGACCAATTAACCTGAAAAGTCAAAGAAAGAATCATCATCATTTAATATTAAATCATTTTGTAGTCCATACAACTTTTTATTTCAGAGCCATATGAGAAGATTATCACTGAATAATGACTTGAATTTCTGTTTTTTCCTCGCACAAAGCTATCACATGTCTTCAGAAGACTTGGAATACAGCAAACAGTATGAGTCATATGGACAAATTTCATTGCACTTTATTGGTGCCTTTTTTTTTGTCATTTTGTAACTTTACAGACCCAGTCTCCATTCACTTTTATTTTATGGTAAAGAGTGACCAGATACGTTTAAAAAAGTAGAATCTAATCTGGGTTTTGAATGACATGATGGTGAGGAAAGGATAATAGAATTTTATTCCTTTAATCGAAACGCCACTGTTATTATTGTACTAACTGCCAATTACCGGCAGAGCTCGACAGGGCTGCTTAAATCAATTAGAGGTGGTGGATGAGACAGTGGCAGATAGCTAATATGTTGGTGAGTAATTCACTTAGACTCAATCACATCCTTATCCAATGACCTTCGAGTGTCATTCACTCTCAATAATAGTTGAGCTCTAGGAACATGTCAGCCGACTCCCACAACCTGCTGTCATTTAAATATAGCTAGTCTCAGGCTGATGGGCTCATTGGGCTGCCACCTTCTCTATAGCAACATGGATGGATTGTTGAAGGATGAATTGTTATCATTCACTGAGGGGGCATGATTTCTGCCACCATCGGCAGAGATACGTGGCAGATGTGCCAGGCTCTGACTCATGCCACCTGCAATGCTCCAGCAGGTGGGAAAATGCCGCAAACTGAGGAGGAATCTGGAGATCCAGATTTCTGTTAGTCAAAATCCTAACTCCAGACTTCCTTACAAAAATACAGTACTTATGAGGATTTATTTCTAGCAGAGACATACAAATAGGAAAGAAAAATCACAAATTTGATATTTTTAACATCTTAGTTGTTTCTCCAGGACAGCAGTTAGAATGGAGAGCAAATGGAGACTTGACGATTTTAAGTGCAAAAAAACTTTATACGATTATACCTTGAATAGTTTTCGCAATGTTTTAGGCTTAATTATTAAAATTTGTATAACAAAAACAGACTTATTTTAAGGCTTTCAAATAGTATTCCATATAAAATAAAAAATAATTTAAAGCTGATGCTAAACATTTTGTATCATTAATAAGCCTATTATTTTTGCCCTCATTTCAAATGCATAGACAACTTTTCTTTTTATAAATAAAGCAATTAAAGGAATATTCCATGTTCAATACAAGTTAAGCTCAGTTGACTGCATTTGTGGCATAATATTGATAACCACAAAAATTAATTTTGACTTGTTCCTCCTTTTCTTTAAAAAAAAGCTAAATCTGTGCAACAGTGAGTCATTTACAATGGAAGTGAATGGGGCCAATTTTTGGAGGGTTTAAAGGCAGAAATGTGAAGCTTATAATTTTATAAAAGCACTATATTATAAAAACATTAATTCTTCTGTTAAAACTTGTGTATTATTTGAGATGTAAAGTTGTTTAAATCGTCATTTTTACAGTTATTTTAAGATTTAGGGTTTGTTGACATTACATCGTCATGGCAACAAAGTTGGAAATTGCCTATAACTTTACACAGAAAAGGTTAGTAAGTGATTTAATCACACTAAAATCATGTTAACACGCATATAGTTTATGTCTTATGGCTATCCACCTATTTCCTGGGGGTCTTACTGGGGAAACTAATGTGGGTGGGACTTCCATCGGAAGTTGTTCTACAGCATTCCCTAGCTCTGGCTGCAGTCATTTTAAGATTCTGTTTACAGCTGGTAATAAGACGCGTTTCAGATTATCGCAAAGGGGTACAAAATGTTTTGTGATTGGATCACAAAAAACACATACAGAGGTAGTCAAAAACCACATCGCATTTGAGGTTTAAAACGGCATCCTGATGCGTCCCAGACAGCACCAAAGCACCACCTCTCACCAGTCAATCACCTGCCGAACAAATGTTTAAACTTTCGTGCGGATTTAAAAGGAAATAACCGTCCGATCGGAAAACTTGAAAAAGCGATTACATACCCAAGGGCGAGAACTTCACGGCTCTTCCTCAGTGTGTCTGTCTGATTTGAACATGCAGCGTGAAATGATGACAAGCACACACATTTGAAGCTGAACTAACACAGGTACTCCACTAAAACGACCAATAATTTTGCTCGAAATGTTGCGTTTGTGCTTAGATTAAATCTCAACTGCATCTGGGAGAAACAACACACTGGTTTTGTTCACGCTTTCTTTGTCTTTATGACTTTTTTGCAGTTTATTATCGTTCAAAAAGACACTGATATAGTGATTGATGTATGTCATCACAAAATCAAACATGCTGTCCTCAAAATCCCAACACCACAATGAAAGAATGAATGGACGTACGCCGCAACAACAGCTGTGTTTACTTGACAACGGAAGTAACGCCCACATTTCTTGCTAAGCATCACAGGACGTAGGAAAAAGTTGGATACTTCTGAAACAGTGAATATTTTAACATTTACAGATTTAAAGATTGGTCCTATTGACTTCATTGTAAGTGCCTCACTGTAACCCAGATTTTTGCTTTTATTAAAGAAAAGGAGGGACGAGTTGAAATTAATATTTTGTGGTAATCAGTATTATACCACAAATGTTGTAAATTGTTTAACTTTTTCAATTTAAAAAATACTTTCTCCTATCTGAGCTTAATATGCTTAATTAACTACTGTATAGGTAAGCTGTTCGTAGATGTGAGGCCACGTCTGCACTAATCTGGTTTTGTTGGGGAAAATACTGTTTTTAGTGTCAGATGATCAAATCAATGCATATATTAACAAAAACAAATTAGTGTGGGGGTGGCCTGATTTGCCCCAAATCTTTTGATGGTGTTTCTGTTTGTCAGTATTTTTGCAGTTACATTTTGTGGCAGTAGTAGCACCGAAACTACACACTTCAGCTTCAGAGTCTCTGGAGAACTGTATTTTAGGGCTGATCTGTTGTGTTCAAGGGGAGGCAAAGTATTTAATTGCTTATGTCCACAGCACTCTGGGTAAAATCAATTAGAGTAAATGAGGTTTAATAGTTTCACAGCAGGAACGAGTGCCAGCTGCTCATTTAGGCTTACATGATCTCACCTCTGAACCGCCCTGATCCCCCAAACCCTGTCAAACTACACATGTCCCCCACTGCACTCTGCACACTTCTCATTCAACTGCCCTCCTCTGTTTTTATTACATTTACTCTTTTTCAGCTTACTCAACTCACTGTTCTGTTACATGTAAATGCACTTTGTTTCCTCTAAACTCTTTGTTTTTATCTTCACTTAAAGCAGCATTAGGAAAATTCAAAGGTACTGTCAAATTCCTTTTCTGGAATACATTGACCTTTTTTTGTGTGTGTGTGTGTTTGTTTGTTTGTTTGTTTCTGATTTTAGAGAAAAAGTTAATCAGTCAAACACAGCATGCAAGGAGTGCTACTTGGGTGTATAATAATTCCCACTGATGCTCGTTGGATAAGGGATATTTGTTCAGATGCTCTAGTGGTCCAAGGCACTCAGAGTAGGGTTTACATTTTTAAAAAGCCTTTATTAAGTCATGGCTATTGGATTAAATCATACCACAAACCGATGCATTGCGACTCACAAAGCCTTCATCAGGGTGTGGAAAATTACCTGGTTTGAGGTTTTTATAAGGTGGGACTAACTGGTGTCACGTGACAATGTCACATGGTCTAACAAAAATATTTTTTAAAAGGTAAAGACAATGCAAGATATATACATTCACACAGGCATATACAAAAACAAACTCTTAACAAATATCCATATGCATATAAATACACACAACTATATATAGAGATTCTTAAAAGAGCAAAGACCATCTCCAATATTCTAACAACAAAAAAGTGTATGTATATACACTCATATACACTGGCGGCTAAAAGTTTGGAATAATGTACAGATTTTGATGTTTTGGAAGGAAATTGGTACTTTAATTCAAGTGGCATTCAACTGATCACAACGTATAGTTAGGACATTACTGATGTAAAAAACAGCACCATCACTATTTGAAAAAAGTCATTTTTGATCAAATCTAGACAGGCCCCATTTTCAGCAGCCATCACTCCAACACCTTATCCTTGAGTAATCATGCTAAATTGATAATTTGGTACTAGAAAATCACTTGCCATTATATCAAACACAGTTGAAAGCTATTTGGTTCATTAAATGAAGCTTAACATTGTCTTTGTTTGTTTTTGAGTTGCCACAGTATGCAATAGACTGGCATGTCTTAAGGTCAATATTAGGTCAAAAATGGCAAAAAAAGAAACAGCTTTCTCTAGAAACTCATCAGTCAATCATTGTTTTGAGGAATGAAGGCTATACAATGCTTGAAATTACCAAAACAAAAACTGAAGATTTCATACAAAGGTGTACACTACAGTCTTCAAAGACAAAGGACAACTGGCTCTAACAAGGACAGAAAGAGATGTGGAAGGCCAGATGTACAACTAAACAAGAGGATAAGTACATCAGAGTCTCTAGTTTGAGAAATAGACACCTCACATGTCCTCAGCTGACAGCTTCATTTAATTCTACCCGCTCAACACCAGTTTCATGTACAACAGTAAAGAGAAGACTCAGGGGTTCAGGCCTTATGGGAAGAATTGCAAAGAAAAAGCCACTTTTGAACAGAAAACAAAAAGAAAAGGTTCGAGTGGGCAAAGAAACACAAACATTGGACAACAGATAATTGGAAAAGAGTGTTATGGATCTTAACTCCATTGAGTTTTTGTGGGATCAGCTAGACTGTAAGGTGTGTGAGAAGTGCCAGACAAGACAGCCACATCTATGGCAAGTGCTACAGGAAGCGTGGGGTGAAATGCCACCTGAGTATCTGGACAAACTGACAGCTAGAATGTCAAGGATCCGCAAAGCTGTCAAAGCTGCACGTGGAGGATTTTTTGATGAGAACTCTTTGAAGTAGTTTAAGAAGTTCTGAACATTTTTTTCAAATTGTAATTGTAATTGTTCACATTACTAATGTCCTGACTATACATTGTGATCAATTGAATGCCACTTTGGTGAATTAAAGTACCAATTACTTTCCATAAGAGCAAAATCTGTACATTATTCCAAACTTTTGGCCACCAGTGTACATACTGTATATACATACAGCAAAATTAAGAGACCACTGCAAAATTATCAGTTTCTCTGGATTTACTATTTACAGTATATGTTTTTGAGTTAAATACATTTTTTTTTACAAAAAAGACAAGGGTATTGTAAATGTGTTAAGCTTTAAATTGTAAATATAAAAATCTCTTCAATAAGTGCATAAAGCCTAAAACATTTACAAATATAGTGAAAAATCTAATTCTCCATTTAAGCCTGGAAATTGAATGGCTTTTAATGTGTAAATCCAAAAAAGATTCCCTCTGTAAAAGTTTTTTTAGCCTGTCTCCGCCTCTTATTGAGCTTGGTATATTTATAATACCAAATATTTTCAACATATCTATGCTTCTATGATCAGCATCTCTATAATGCTAGGCCATAGGGTATTGAGGGTTACCGGTACGAATGGCATTTTTATGTTCTGCTAGTCTAGTTTTCAATTTTATCTGTGTCCTCCCAATATAAAAACAACCACATGGGCATTCCAGCCTATACTTAACAAATGTAGTATTACATAAGTAGTAAACTTATGACCTGATGTATGTATATATCTTGCATTGTCTTTGCCTATTAAAAAATATTTTTGTTAGACCATGTGACATTGTCATGTCCAACCAGGTAATTTTCCACACCCTGATGAAGGCTTTGAAAGCTGCAATGTGTCAGTTTGTGGTATGTTTTAATCCAATAGCCATGACTTAATAAAGGCTTTTTAAAAAATGTAAACCCTACTCTGAGTGCCTTGGACCACTAGAGCATCTGAAGTTAAGTCTTGGACTTGCTAACACGATAAGTTAGCTAGCACTCAGTAAACTTTACATAAAAATAAATAAAATAAATGAAATGAAGTGTAAAGTAGTAGTAGTAGTAATAGTAGTAGTATTTAAAACGTTTTTATATTATTTTATTTTAATATCTATTTACTTTATATTATTTATAAATACAGTGTATGTATGTATTACTATTATTATTATAGAGGGGAACTTAAAAGTCTGGGTAGTGGACAATTCTTGCAAATCTATCCTTTCAATCTTTTTCTTAAAAATTAGGAAAAAGCTATTAAAAAGGCACAATATAAAAAGTTTAAAGCTATTGTAATCTAGCCTTTAAAACTAAAATGACTAAAGAAAAAAAAATGTAAGCGTCTCAGATGGCACATGTACAAATTGTTTATATTACACACAAAAATGGCAAGAGATGTTTGAAATTTTATTTTGCTAGTACATTGCCGGTTTATTATTGTGTATATTATTGTAAATTTGTCAGATTTGCTCTCCACTAAACATCAAGTAAAAAAAATAAAATAATAAAAAACATGTTGATCAGATGACTTCTTGTCTACGTGGACAGACTTTATGCCGCTATGCGAGACTAAGCATTACATAATGTAATGTTTGTTAATGTTATAAATAAAGGTTATTAAAAAGTGTTTACTTCCTGTAAAGTATATCTAGATGGTTTTTTTTTTCCTGTTCAGCTCATGGTTAATATCTGACTGAGTTGTGTTCTTTATGTGGGCAGTGTGGGTGTCAGAGTGATGGACACATCTTGGGTGAAGGGCAAAGGCTCCTCTACACTGGCACGTAAAGCCTCATCCACTCCTCCCAGCGCACAGCCACCCGGCTCTCCTGCTGACACCCTGATCACAGAGCAGTTCTGCGAGCTGGCCACATCTCCAACCCCCACACCCCCTCCTGCAGATAGGGGCAGGTAAACACACACACTATCCCTGTCATACTGTATCTATATTCCATGATAATTTCAATATACAATATATACACGTCACAACTAGTTAAATGAATTAGTAAAAATTAAAACTAATGTTTGACACCATTGTTTTCCATTCAGCAATTAACTGTTTCATCTCTCGCTTTCCATGGATTTGCATATTAATGACATTTTTTTTTTTTTTTTTTTTTGCTCTTTCATGCTTTACTTGTGTCACTTTAATTATTATTATTATCTATGCAGTATATTTTTATGTCCAGATCACTTTGGATCAAATTAAAGTTTTAGGAAAATCAGGTGATAGAAATTTGATGAAAGTGATGGAAAAATGGTGAATGTTAATTATTTTCACTTCTTTGGTTCAAGCAGATATTGTCAGGGTCTGCCAGACCAAGAGATGAGGACCCAGACGCAGGATGGCAGTAAATGTGCTTTTAGAATACTTGAAAATAAGACAAAAAAAGCTGTGGAGATAAGAGAAAAAAAAAAAAACACTAGACCAACAAGATACAAACCTACTGTCCAAGAGAATAAAGCAGATGAACTGGTGCAAGACAGAGCACACAGGGAGATTAAATAGAGAAGAGAACTAAAGAGGGTAACAAGTGAAGCAGGAAGGGAAAATCAACTAATAATTAGACAGATAACCAGGCAAACAAGGGGGCAGGGAAATTAAAAAAAGACACAAGTGCACATGGCCATGAAAAACCAAACACAGCCAAGTGCACTAACACAACAAGTGACAAGGCACAACAGAAAACTAAACAATACAGAGATGAGACTGTCAGGATCCGGGAGGTGGCTTCAAGAAGGGAGTGTAGTCCGGCGGCCAGGGAGAAGGTTCCAGAAAGGGGACGTGGTCCGGCAGCTTGGGAGGAGGCTCCAGGAAAGGGGTGGGTTTATGCTGGTCCAGAGACAGGATGAGGTCAGGCAGCCTCAGGACAGGAACACCTCAGGCTGGGTGCCGGCCGCTGGGGAGAGGTTAGGGTCAGCGGCGACCGCAAGGGAGAGCACGGAGACATAAGCAGCCCAAACACACAGGAGCGCAGTAGCCAGGTATGAAATGGTAAGATCCACTGACATACCAACCTCCTTGGCAAGAGAACGGCCGGAGAGCTCCTGGCAAGAGAACGGCCTCCATGGCAGGGAGTACTGGTGGTGGCAGGGGAACGACCTCCATAGCCGGGAGCACTGGCAGCAGTAGGGGAATGGCCTCCGTGGCCAGGAGGGCTGGCGGCAGCAGGGGAACGAGCTCCGTGGCCGGTATCACAGGTGGCGACAGGAGAACGACCTCCGGGAGCGCTGGCAGTGGCAGGAGAACAGCCTCCATGACCAGGAGCACTGGTGGCGGCAGGAGAATGGCCTCCATGGCCAGGAGTGCTGGCGGCAGGACAGGGATAAGACAAGGCTGGGCGACGACTGCTGGCGAGGGACTAGGCTGGGCAGCAGCCACTGGCAAGGGACAAGGCTGGTCGCCAGCTACTGGCAAGGGACCAGGCTTGGCGGCGGCATTGGCTGAGGATCGTTTTTCCTCCTCCTCTTGAGTGTGAATGAAATGACAACAGTGGGCTTGGCCGCCTCCTGGTGGTCCACAGCCGACTTGGCCACCTCCTGGCAGACAGCAGCAGGCTCAGCTGAATCCTGGCAGTCAGCAGCGGAATCAGCTTCCTCCTAGGGAACTGCTGGGCAGAAAGAGGCAGTGCCGTCCTTCCTCCTCCTCCTCTGCATACAGATCATCGGAGGACTGGGGATTTGGCAGATTGGGAGAGCGGAGCTGTCAAAGGAGGTATGCTGCGCTTGCGATGATGCACATAGCTCACAAACTCCCAAAATGAAAGAATCACCAGCCTTCCCATCTCCCAGGGGCCTAGGGGGTCCTTAAGGCAAGTGTTGAAAATGTCCTTAAGCTCAGCTTCGTTGAAATCTAGCCCATCAGCTGCAATGAGGATGTCACAGGTGAAATCCCTGACATCACCTTCCCCTTCACGGAGTGAGTAGAGCTGTTTGAGCTGGATCCTGGATGCTGGATGCTGGCTGCTGGAGCTTTGCTGCCTGGGAGATGGAAAGAGGAAGATGCCCATTATGCCTCCACTGGGTCCAGTACTGGCTAGTTCGTACTGTCAGGGTTTGCCAGACCAAGAGATGAGGACCCAGACGCAGGATGGCAGTAAATGGGCTTTTACAATATTTGAAAATAAGACAAAAATCAGAAAACAAAGCTCTCACGATGGAGATAAACAGAAAAAAAACAAGAACAAAACCAACTAGACTAGAAACAGAAAAAAACTCTCACTAGGGTGAGAAACAAATAAAAAAAAAAAAATCAACAAAACAAACTAGATCAACAAGATACAAACATGACCGACTGTCTAAGAGAATAAAGATGACAAACTGGCACAAGACAGAGCACATAGGGAGATTAAATAGGGAAGGAACTAAAGAGGGTAATGAGGTAAGCAGGTGGGGACAATCAACTAATAATCAGACAGATAACTGGGCAAACGAGAGGGCAGGGTAATCACAAAAGACACATGGCCATTAAAAAACAAAACACAGCCAAGTGCACTCACACAAGAGACAAGGCACAACAGAAAACTAAACAATACAGAGACGAGACTGTCAGGATCCTGCCACAACAGTAAAAACAAAACTACATAGAGACAGCAGGAAACTGACAGATATTGCCTTATTTGTCATGTCCCCAGGTACTGGCGAATATTAAGAAATATTCCAGGTGTCTATATTAATCTCTTTTTCTAATTGAAATGTGTAAAACATAACATGTTCTTTTGGGAATTGTGTTTAATTGGTTAACAATGTCTGCAGTGAAAAAAAATTGTTTTGTGGTGAGTAAATATAGCTGAAAAGATTAAGTACTCCCTACATTGAATAAGTTAGAGTGTGAACTTGAAAATATTAAGTAAATTCTACATTTGTACTCAATTCAAATATGTAAAAATTAAGGCAGATTCAATTTGCACTTAGTGTAAATAGCAACAAAAAGCATCTTCTTTACACGAAGTAGCACTTCTAATTAAATACTAACATACAGCATAGGGGCATCACAACAGTGTGTTTATTGTGTTTATAGAGTCCCACAGACACCCTAAACCTAACCCTTACCTTCCCTTACAAAAATTAAGCTTGGTTTTACAACAGTAACCATAGTATCACCATGGTATTTTGTAGTAAAATCATAGTAACCACAAAATTAAAAGATGGTTACTATTTTAACACCACATTACTGTAGTAACACCATGGTTAAGTGCATTAAAACTATGGCTTCTGCCAAAAAACATGGTTACTACAACATTACTACAGTAAAAACATGGTTCATTTTTACCCATATCAAACCTTTCTGTCAGCTCCCCGACCGTAACAGTTACCAAATCACTGGGAGGATATCACCCTTTATATACATTTTTATTTATTATTATAAGTAGTCTTAAAGGAAATATTAAGAATGGAGACAGGATACAGGATGGGGAAAAACTGTGGGGCAAAATAATTTCTACTTAAAGAATAGCTCACCCAAAAATAAAAATTCTCATCATTTACTCACCCTCATGTCATCCCAAATGTGTGAGACTTTTTCTCTTCTGCAGAACACAAAAAAAGATTTTTAGAAGAATATTTCAGCTCTGTAGGTCCATACAATGCAAGTGAATGGTGACCAGAACTCTGAATCTCCAAAAAGCAGATAAAGGTAATCCATACCACTATTGGTTTAATCCATGTCTTCCGAAGTGGTCCAGTTGGTTTTGGGTGAGAACAGACCAAAATGTAACTCCTTTTTCACTGTACATCTTGATAGCCAGTCTCCCTGGCTATCATGATTTCAGGTTCAATTACCTTTTCTAGCCATCAAGCGCTCTGTGCATGCATCAAGCACTAGGAAGTGTAATCGAGCTTGATATCATGATTGTGCCTAGAGACTGCAATGGTAAGATGAACAGTGAAAAAGGAGTTATATTTTGGTCTGTTCTCACCCAAAACCAACTGGATCGCTTCAGAAGGCATAGATTACCTATATGCTGACTTTACCTCCTTTTTTGAGCTTCAAAGGCCTGGCCACCCTTTACTTGCATTGTATGGGCCTAAAGAGCTGAAATATATGTTTTTGTTCTGCTGAAGAAAGAAATTCATACACATCTGGGATGGCATGAGGGTAACTGAGTAACTGATGAGAAAATATTACATGTGGGGTGAACTATCCCTTTTAAGCCACCAAAAAGTGTGTGTAGCCTTTACTTGAAAATATGGTCTGTTAAATGTACTAGCAATTTCTGCGTGAGAATTGTTCCCTAGCTTTTTTAAGTAAACCCCACTTCAGAATTTTTTCCAGTGTGTGTATGCATCTTGTTAGACTTGTTTAACTTAACATAAGCCGGTTCTTTTATGACATCAGGAAGTTTTGGTGGGAAAACAACAGCTCTAAAATCAATAACTATTAGCCATGGATTTAATGAGTTCTGTGATAATTTGTGATAGTAGTTGGTTTATCTCAATCCAAAACCTTCTATTGTGATTAAAAATGTCAAAAGATGGCCTATTAATCACTCTCAATAACTTAAACTTTCCATCCTTGTAGGTATCCAAATTAAGTAATTAAGTTGTAATTAATAAAGTTTAAGAACCTGAGTTTGACCAAGGCATATTTCTGAAAGTCTTGTAACGTGAGCATATTCATCTTTTAAAATAGTTCTGAAGGTACTACATAACAGGAATGACCCCTCAATGAATTTGTATCTCTAAATAAAAATTATTTCTTCTGTCTTTACATGAATGTAGGTATTACACAATTCATTGTATGTATAGTCATTTAGTGAGATTAAACTGTCACAGTTTTGTTGGATTGGTCTCATCAAATGAATGTAAGAATTCATACCATTCATGAAATTTCACTAATCAAATACATAAGCCCATACTATGTAAATCATTCATAAATGACTTGGCATAGTTCAGTCATTGCAGTATGGGTTTGTGATGGCTGATGATTTGACTGGTTTAACTTCTCCCCTCTTTGACTCTTTCAGCCAATTAAAGGGTTTTTGTGTCTGTGTTTAACTGCTCTGGGTTTTGGAGACCTTGCTTTCAGTGCTCGCTCTGGATAGGTTATTGTACGCAGTAAGAAAAAGACATTCCTCTCTGATGTTCAGATCAGAGGTTGGGCTTTTACTAGAATTTTATCTTGACTTGGGGCAGTGCACAGACACAAGGTCATTTTCAGTGTATTTTTCTTTCTTGTTTTAATGCATCGCTGTGCTTTCTTTTTCCCCAATGGAATTTGAAGTCTTTCCTTGCACCTCTTTTTTGTTGCTAAGCTTGCAGTTTGTTAAACCTTTTGCTCATTGCCGCGTGCTAAACTGGCTAAATGCTTATATCAACTTGAGACAAAAATGCAAAGTTGCAGAAAAAAAGGATCCTGATGGAATTTTTATGATAAATATTGTATAACATTAGAGAGCCACAGCTGGAGCTGAAAATCCACTTTCCTGTTACGCTTTCATGCGTGTGCAGTTGACCAGAGCTCTCTCTCCTGTGTTTGCTCTTTATTGTTTTCAATATCTGCAGCTCAGACGACGTGTCGCCCAATCGGCCGGATTCCTCAAATGTCTATGCGTCCCACGTGGAGGAGCGGCCACCCCCTCCTTACCCTTCTTCATCCTCTTCCTCCTACCCCGCCCCTCACCACTTCTACCCCAAACCCCCTCCTTGTGCTCGGCCTGTCGCCCCCGGACCTGAATCCCAGCCTCCCACCTCCCCGCCTCCACCCCTGCGCTGGTCCGGCTTCAGCCCCCCCCAGCTCCAGCCCCAGCCACCCCCTTCCTCCTCTTCCTCTTCTTCCTCTTCCTCACTCGATATAAACTCCAACCCCAAACCGAGCTGCCTGCACTTTCCTAAACATGGCCCCTGTGATGCGCCACATGCCACTCTGCCTGACACCAATGCCTCACCCCTTTACTTTAAAACACCTCTCATGCTGACCCGCCACGACATGTCCCTCGGAAATCCCCCAAGCCTCCTCTCCTCCGCCCCTCCGCCGTGGGCTGCCTGTCCATGTGCCCGCGAGAGAGGACCCCCCTGGTTGACTAGGTAAATTCCACCTGCCTGCAGCCATCAGAGCTTCCCACACTGTTCGAGCAGTCACCTTATAGACCTCCATGCTAGCTCCCGCTTTTGATTTTGTTTTTTAAGATTTCTTTCTGACATTATTGTTTTTTCAATCTCATACCTCATATTCTGTAACATTGAGGTTGCCTAGCAACTGAGTATGTTACTGGCCTTTAGTGAAAGTGGATTCTTGAAGTTAAAATAAATACATGAATGGAGCTGCATATGGTTACATGGATGCTTATGAACTAGGTCAAACGCTGCATCATGAGTTCTATTCCTGCATTGGAATAGTCACATTTGATGTGCACATACAGTATATAGACACTAGCTCTGTTCCAAAGCCTAATACCATGCTGTGTTTCCAGTGTCAAGTAATTCACTGTCCACACTGAAAGTGTAAATGTTGTGCAATGCATCACTAGCGCAGTAGCCAGTCAGAAGATATTTTATGTGGTGTGAGAATTTGGACCAATGAGATTTCTCTGTAAAAGAGGCTCCCCAGCATGACACCACAGAAATGTGCACGTACATAGACACTAGCTGCGTTCCAAAGCCTGACACCATGCACAAATGTGACACAAAGGCTTGGGAATACTTAGTTTTTCCATGTGCCGTTACACCTAATTTATGGTCGTGTGCTCTAACTTTTCGAAAACAACACTGGAAGTCGTCTTGGTGTTTCCGAGAGTTCCGGTACCCTTAGTTTGGCCACAATATGCCAACTCACTGACATGCGGTATCTCCTATCAGAAATGTTTGCATCGACTCCATCATGTTTACTTTCCCTTGTTCTGTGACTGGAAGCACATTGCTTTAGCAGTGTGGGATGCCCGGGTTCGGATCCCACGTTAAAACCAGGAAGTAATTATGTTTGCATAATCAGTGACGAGCGCAATTCTGAGGTTTCATTTTTCCCTCTAACATTACATTTTTACTCCACTGATGGTTAGGTTTGGGGGTTCAGTTTATAAAATATGCATTCCTCCTCACTGTATAGCTGAAAACTCGCATTTGGTGCCCCTCTGTGGACATTACACCCAGAAAATTGAGCTCTCACTTGCCCGTACGCCTAACAACACTTACCGCTTTGACCACTGGTGTCAGTGTTTCGCATTTCGATAAACACAGACCGATTATAGCTAAAGAAAAGTCAACCTACCATTTCTGATTTCACTGTGAGATCAATGTGTCAAAATATACTGTTCTGACCACAAACCTGTACACATTTGCTGCCTACGCACTATGACTGCTTTGTGATGCTCTTTAGTACAGTCAACAGCAGGTGTATATGCAGACAAAGCGCACAGATGCGGACTGCCCATGCTTCTGGAAAAACCGAGCTGCATGCGGACAGTACGCACAAATTGTGCTGATGATTACATTTGCTTCACACTCATTGGCCATGAGACATAGTGGCATGCGGAAAACTTTACGTTGACTTTAAGTTTTCAGTGTCAAGTAATTTGTCTGTCCACAATGAAAGCGAAAATGTTGTTGTAATGAGTTGCTCATTACCAGGATAGCAACGCGAAGACTTTTCCAAACAATAAGAAAGCAAAATGAATCTGCTTTTTAAGATTCTTATGGCCAAAATCTAAGGCTGCATTGCATTTATCCTTCATGAAAAAATCCAAGAGTCGAGGGAAATGTCAATTATAAATATATGCATATTTTACTCATTACTGAAAACTAACCTTAAAAAAAAAAAACACAAAAAAAAATTCACTATTTCACCCATTATTCATGTGTACTATGTATTTTTGTGCTTATTAGAGTGTCAAGTTGTTAGCCTAGCAACATGCTAATTTTAGGCACTATATCCACTGTTAGCATCAGTTGAGTCTCTTGTGCACTTTAGGTGATGAGCGCTAGTTGTGTAATGCACATGAATGGCATATTTCCTATTGAAACTAAAAGTTTGGTACATATTGAAGGGCTTTTCAACCGCACAACCATGATTTGCTAATTGCTATTGTAAATCGTTGGCAAGTGGTATTGGGGGAAGGGGCCTTCTCATTCTAAAGAGTTTTCTATTGGGCAAAAATGTATATGATATGTTTTCAAGTGCAAGAATATTATAAGAAGATTTTTTTGGTCTGCTAACACAGAGAGTTTTAAATCTCATTTATGAGGTTACATTTCCGTTAGGATTCTGCCTTAGTAGGTACATTAGCTGCCTATGCAGAACGTAGACAGCAAGACAGCTCACTAGGTTTTGGAACAGAGCAATAGACATAGATTCACACTGTAAGTAAAAATGGCCACGTAAAATGTAATCATTTTAGCACAAGGTTAAAATCTTCCCTATTCAATAACCATCATAATTTGTGTACTTTGAAGCCAAATGTAACGGGGAAGTATTTTAATTGTCATAAGGCTATAACAACGTTTACCAAATCAAATTATAATTTCTAATAAGACATATAATAAGTCATTTCACATCCTTACGGCCCTTGTAATGTAGGCCAAAAATTTAATTGAAGTGGGAATTGTGCATAAGAGTGCTCTGTTTTTGTATCATCAGTCTCCCCATTTGTTCGAAAGGTTGCAGGAATGTCAGTAGAATTATATTAATTCCCAATGCTTGCTGCACACATGCAGACACCATTGATGTAATAAAGATCAATATGAGATCTTTATTAGGAGTGCTAAGCATCAGCAGGGACAGTAAAAGCCAGTGGTTCTCAACTGGTGTTGTGACCCAAAAATGATTTGCATTGATATGTTCTGATCAACGTGATCAGGAAATCGACATGCTGCTTCCGAATGTTCATGTATGCTGAAATTGACCCCATTCTGCCAAATTAATGACAAGCACCATCTCCCATCAGACATTTTTGCATCAATTTACATGTGTTTAGAGGTAGACTGATATATTGGTTTTACCGAGTAATTGGTGCTAATACTTGCTATTTGGAACTATCGGTTATTTGCAAAAATGTATACAGATAGTTGCAGATATTTTTTCCCCATTCTACAGCATAACAGCGGCCCCTAGAGGTGAAATATAAACAGTCAGTAGCCTAGTTTCCATCCACTTTTCATGCTATTTTGTTATTGACAAAGTGAAAATGCATAAAAAATGTTTGGAAAATTGCCGTCTTCTGCCTGTTTCCATTCAAATGGCCTTTTATCGATAAAAATGGTGTGTGATGACATCATGCCTAAAAAAACACTTTGTTACATAAGTTTTGGTTTATCGCTAAAGAAATCTGCCCTTAAGCCGTTTCCATACAGCAATGTGTGTTTATCGTTAATTGTGCACCTTTCAACTCCCAGATGTCCCTAAGTTATTTCCTCCGAAGTTTTGGTAAAATGGGGAGAGTATTGAGACAATTCATTGAAATTAGACAGCTTACTGTCATTTTAATTTCACAAATAAAAGCAATCAGAAGAGGAGGAATTGCAATCAAAAGGGAGCTGTTGCCGTTCTGATAGGACTGTAATATTGGTCCTGATGTTGCCACAGTTCTGACCCAAAAGCGAATTGTCATGGCCCTGTTCAAGCTGGCAACTTGCACCAAGTAGTGGGGGAAACTTTCGGTCTTAGTATAAGGACCATCCATCGATATTTGTCTGCTGTGTGCACAGCTATTAAAGAAAAACTGATGCGGTGTAATATCAGGTTTACAGATGATACATTCCTGATATTCAATAGGCTATTTTGAACAATCATCTAATCTAAAGCATCGCCATCACAACTACATTATGTCCCGCATATTTGTCTAGCAACTTTTAATGACCAACTGAACTTGACTGACATCTAAAATTAATTTTAGCGTCATAATGTAATTTACATTTTCTGAAGAAGCTCAGCAAATGCGATCCGAAGTAAAGATTTAAAATATTTAAAAGTTTTAAAATGTTCAAAAGCTCGTTTTTATACAATTAGTTGTATAAAAAATAGTTCTGATAGTTTATATTCTTGAAAAAAGTGTAGAACATTCTGAGAATATCATTCAGCTGACTTTTTTCATCTACAGAACAGGGTACGGCTAATTTAAGTAGGTGTAAAGAAAAGGCAATTATATAGGCCTAACAATATTATTTTTTTCCTTTGGTAATTAATTTAATTTAATACAGGGAATTTTGCCAGCATTTTTTCAAAAGTAAGCTAAACAATAATTTTATATAATTGGGCTATACGTTAGTGTTCCAAAAACTGAAGCTTTTCTCCTAGTATTGTGTATTTATTTTTAATTTAAAACATCTTTATGCACAGAAATTATATGTTTTTTGTACTGTGGGCTAATTCCATGACTGCCGTCTATTATTTTGAATGATGTGGAAAATCAACTTTAATAAATAAACGGATGTCTACCATGATTAAATTAATCACAAAGAGTGACCATTAATTTGTTCTCTGTGCACTTGTCGATGTGCATGATACGAGATATTTGTGTTGGCACTCCTGGAAGTGTCATGATTGCAGCATTGGATCTATATGCCGTTAAGATCAATCCATAATAACGTACAATAAATTGGCTTTCAAGGATGTATACCTTGTCGTCATGATTAACACAGGCTAACGATTGGGGTAAATTCTGTCATGTGTAACTACATTTTTGCGTTAATGCCAATTTTCTTGACAAAAAGTGTTTCCAAACCAGGTTTTCGCGACATTTGAAGTATCAACATAGAGTTTATGCGCTAGAGTTAAACGGAAAAATATTATGTCAACACTTGTGAAATTTTAGCGATAGATTGCGTTTCCATCAGTTTTATTTTGATGCGCTAAAACTTTTTTTGGAAAATATCCTTGGATGGAAACGTAGTGACACTTTGTGGGAATTTGTTATATCTGTCTCCAACTTCATATTTTGTGAATTATAATAAAAAAGCTTAATCTGGTGAAATACAGTATATACAGAACACCTCATCTGGTGAAATATAAAGGCTATTAAAAAGCTTAATTTGGTAAATACCTTAATATAGAATATTGTAACGGAGTCAAGTCTCTATCATTTAAAAATAACAGTCACTGGTGTGTTTTGGGCTTATTTATAGTTGTGCACCAAACCATAATTCTTTATAATTATTTTTTTATTCAATTTTGTATTATTTTGGTTAAACAATTAAACTGCATCTGGGATTGTCTTCTTTTTGGACTCTTGTAGCCTCTGCCCAACAGAGTAAGGAAAGACTAAGAAATGTTTTTAACATTCCATAAATATATTTAAAAAAAACTATCGGTTAATTAATTGGTTACCAGCCTTTTCCACCACCTTAGTTATCGTTATCGGCAAAATCCACTATCGGTCGACCCCTACACGGGTTCACCCGTGGCACTACCGAAAGCATTCACTCTTTAAGACACATGTTCGGTTTCCGTGGAAACCAGGGAGTAATCACGTTCACCCTGAGACTCGGGTTCGGGTCACGAGGAAACCAGGGAGTAATCATGTTCACATAAACAGAAGTAAACGTGATTAGGAGGTTGCATTTTCGCTCCAAAATGGTCACCTTTAGGGTTTGGATTAGGGAGTTGGGTTAATAAAATATGCATTCCTGTTGACTGTATTACATGATTTATAACTAAAAATACAACTCGCTTTTGGCGCACCTCTTTTGACTCATTTCACCTCAACAACACTTACTGCTTCGGCCACTAGGGGCAGTGGTTTCGAACTTCAGTACACACAAACCGATTTCAGCAACAGAGCTTTCGACCTCCTGTCGTCGAATTCACAGCATGATCAGTCTGTTCTGATCATAGACAGCCAGGAAAATATGCTAACTGCAAAAAATAAAATACATCTAGCCATATAATTGGGTAGTAGAATAAATAGGCTTATCAACTTTAATCTTTGATATTGACGTCATAGATAGGCTGTGCATTCAGTCAGACTTTTTGGTATTTTGGCGCAAATGCCTCTGGTAGAAGATGGCCAATTTAGGAAAAACTATTTAGATTCCTCTCATCCTTTGAAACCATGAATAAATCTATGCTAGGGGGAAAAAACTACATTAAATATGTGTTTACTTGCAGCAAAGATATACATGGTTGGGCATACACTGCAAAAAAATATTTTTCCTACTGAGAAACTTTGTCTTACTTTCTGGTTAAAATATCTAAACATCCTTAAAACAAGGGGGAAAAATATACTCGAGAACTAGAATGACTTAAGATTGATAGTCTTGTTTTCAGAGAAATCTAACATAATTCAGTCGGATTTATGCTTTAAACAATGGGGTACTTGCCAATGGGGTAAGAAAAAAAAATGGATCAAGTTTATTTATTGATTTATTTATTTACTCCATTGGCAAATATTTTTTATTTTTTATTTTTTTTATTTTTTTTGTTATAATCATAAATGTTACTAAATCTGGTTAGATTTGTCTGAAAACAAAACAAGGAAATATCTCGTAATTTTGCTTCAAATGTATCTTGTTTTAAGAATGTTTAGATATTTTTATCAGAACACAAAAACAACACTCAATAAGAAAATGATATGTTGGTGTTGTATGCAGTTAATGGTAATATCAAAGGGGTCATGAAATGCAAATTTATTTATTTATTTTTTGAGGTCCACTGATAATGTCAGTTAAGTTTTTTGCTCCAAAACTGTTTAATAATAAATGATAATTTTCCAGCCTGTTTCTGGCCTACTGACTGCTCCTTTAAATTACAATGTAAATGCCCGCTGTTCTGATTAGCAAACATCCTGCAGCCCCTCAAATTCAGCCATATTTGAAACTCAATCGGAAGAGAATAAACAAGCTCTCCACAACATTATAAAACTAAATTTCAGGGTTTACACATAACACACATCCAACATTTACATTTAAGCATTTGGCAGATGCTTTTATCCAAAGCGACTTACAGTGCCCTGATTACAAGGGACAATCCCCCTGGAGCAACTTGGAGTTAAGTGCCTTGCTCAAGGACACAATGGTGGTGGCTGTGGGGATTGAACCAACAGCCTTCCACTTACCAGTTCAGTGCTTTAGTCCACTACACCACCACCACTCCTCACAACACAATGCATCCAAATATTTTAAGCTGTTCATTCAAGCACATCAGCACCATAACTATCAAACAGTCATGACATTTGAAATATTCATGAATGAAACTGTTTACTCACGGTTTTGCTGACAAGTCCAAGTGTTTTTTACTGCCCCATTCTTCAATAACAGTTCCTTTGCAAAGCTTGAATCGTATTATGACTGGTTCACAAACAGTCTATACTGGTATTAGCCACACAAACAGTCCACTGCACAGTGAGCTGAGGCGCAGATCGCCAGAAACGCATCCATACGGTCAAAGATGTCCAGCTAGTGCTTGTTTACATACACCAACAATTAAAAATAGCACAGAAGGGTGCAACAACAGCAAGACGCAGAGCAGCTGAATGAAGCAGAATGGAGTCTCCTTTTCTGAGTTGTAACTGACACCGCGTCTTTTAAAAGTGGTCAAAGACATCTGTGTAATGCATGTTATATGCACAAAAAACTTCAAGAAAGTCCAGATGGGTTACCTTTGGTGTTCAGGGACTGTTGGTCACACTAGGCCTGTCTCTCCCTCTCTGTTTACGACACAAACTGAGAACCAGTGGGCGGGGCCAAGGGTGTGTTGACATGTTCTGGGGTGTGTAAATACAATGTTTTGTGACGTCACGAACACACAGTTTTTAAAACGAGACTTTTCAAACAGGTGGGAACTATAAATGCTCTTTTTAGACTGGGGAGGAATTTTTGAGTTCTGAAATGTACAGTAAGTTTTTTATAGTACAGTTACCTCTTACATGTCTAAATATCAAGGAAAATTGGATTTTCCATTTCATGACCCCTTTAATTAATGTAAATGTTTTATTTTAAGGATATTTTACTTTTTTGTACAACAAAAAATGTTGGTACTGTTGGATTGCAACATAAGTCAAATGTAAAATTTGGTTCCTGAAGCAAAACCAGTTGAGAACCACTAGGCCATACTAATTCTGTTGACTGTGTCTCAAAAGCAAGACTATTTGATAGAGATTCCCCACCCCCATCTACACTCATATGCCTTCATTCAAAAGTCCTCAATGCAGGGAACTGCAGCGATTGAGTCATAGATTTGGCGGATACGTTCCAAATATAGCCATATTGATGTTGATATTGCAGACTCATTCTCTGTGTGTCTACATAGCTATAGATGTAGTGGACTCATATGTCCATGTGTGCACATAGAAACAGATTTATCTTCCCCAGAGTTGACAGAAAGGTGCCTCAATAAAGCTCCACATGCTCAGTTATATTAAAGATACATGCTGCGTGTGTATGTGTTTGCTGTGCAAGGGCACTCAATCCCCCTCCTGCTGACGTGGATGAGAAACACACTCGGTGTAAATCCACTTTCACATGTCTCTGAAAAAAAAAAAAAACTTCACACCCACACAAGAGCAAATGGAGAATTGATTTTGAATGATGATGGTGACGGTGAATGTTGAAAAATTCCCTTGTGTTATCTGAGCATCAAAAACAACATCTATTTTGTGTAATCAAGTTCTTTTGGTCCCTGTTGCTCATCTGGTGGAGTATTGCCAATGTCATGAATTAGATTCTCAGGGAACACACGTGCTAATAAAATATGTTGCAGGAATGTACTGTAAGTCACTTTGGATAAATGTATAATTGTAAATGAAAAAAAAAATATTGCAGCTAATGAAGGAAAAAACAGCTTAAACCATGGTTTACTGGTCTTTAACTGGCCAAGATGGTTTCCAAGCCTGACCAAGCTGGTGTTTAGCTGGACTGCAAGCATGACCAGCTGACTAGTGCCAAAAGCCCTCTAAAATCAGCAAAACAAACCGGATAGACCAGGCTGGGAGACCAGCAAACCACCTTAGGCCGGTTTAAGCTGGTCTTTTTTCATCAGGGGCATCAGAAGTTCAGCTAGCATACCATAAATTTAGAGAACATCAAAACCAGCAGCACATCCATGTAGTACTAAAACCGCTATCCTAATGTTTCATTGGTAACAATGGGGAAGTGTGAGGAGTCCTTGTACACTGTTTGTCATAATGAGATGGTGGGCGCAGACTGATGGCAGGCAGTCATGTTTGTCTCTCTTTCCAGCACTCTGAAGAGCAAGGAGCTCTCTCCTGTGATTGGCCACAAGGCTATGCAGGCGTCAGGAGCAACAGTGCCCACTGTCTGCGGTCAGCAGAGCAACAGCCAGTCTCCACACTCGGCCGAGCAAAGCCCCCACACCTTACGCAAAGGTTCGTCCCACTGGGGTTCCTGTTTAATGATTTTAATAATTTTATTTATCCTGAAGTGTAAGGATAAAATCCTTTCAGGCCCTGTTTACACCTGGTATTATTGCAATTATCATATCAGGTGATCCAGTTACAGTTAACAGTTTTAAACATTAATTTGAATTGATTTATTTTGTTATTTTGTACTTGTAGCGTTCACATCCTGTGAGGATGATGATGTCATTATTTATGACAGAGTTTTTTTTTAAAATTTTAATTTATGGAATTGCACATTGTTTTAATGAGGGGGAGTTATGATGGTAACAGAGTTGACACAAGCTAGATAATAAATACTAAATACAAGCTTTTATTTATTATAAACCTATATACTTATATTTATTAAACATGTTTTTAAATAAAAATGTGCATATTTGCCAGTACCCAAGAATAAGTTGGAAACGCATGTCTAGGGACAGGTCAAAAGGCATCATCATAAAGAAATACAAGTCTGTATCTTTGTCAATATCAACACACATAAGAGAACAATAGCAATCTAATGTAGAACTGTCTTTTTACACAAAATAAATATAGCCCAAAACTGAAAAAGAGCATAATGTCTGTTTTTCCTTTTTTATTTTTTTTATTTTTTTTTTTTATCCTCCAATTCAATGAGGGCAAAATTTGCCTTGCTTATCCTGCACACATTCATTTGCACACAGGAGCCAGATATTTGTGCAGATAATAATCATTAGAAACGGTGAACAAACTGTTTTGATGATGTTCAGGATTGTGGACAATGTAGAACCAAACACTGTCAGGATATATGCATAGGCAAGTTCAGTGACAATTCCCATAATCTTTTTACGAGCACTACAGAATAGAATGGAGAATAAAAGCACATTTTCCTATGTATTTTCTTTAAAGGTTCGGTTTTCATCATCATTTTGCCTCTTTTGAAAAAAAGTTTTGTGCATGTGAGCTGACATCACTTCTATAACAGCTTTTTTTTTTTTTTTAAGTCTGTAGTTTAAACTGCACCCAGCAGCTCAGCAGTTTGCGTAAATACATTTGAGTGAATAAGACGCGATAAAATGTGCTCACCCAAAAGTTGCTGGTTCGTATTTGGAGAAGAGTGAAACTGTCCAGACAAGCTTAAACACACGCGTTCCTCCGGAACTGGACCACGGATCGTTTGACGGCAACAGATGCTGTTGCACGTGTTGAGTGTTGTTAAACTCATCGCTGAGTTTTGCGCAGAGAGTGCTCGGATGTTTACCGCGATTTTATCAAAATCATTTGGAAGGTCAGATAAAAGTGGTTGAGGGGCCAGATCAAATCTCTGACTTACATTAAATAAAGACATTACATCATACCGGGAGACTCTGAGAAGTGGTGGTACGCAAGAAAAACTGCCGGTACTCTGTAGAGTAAATTATATAAGTGCAGGTACTGCGTACCACTGCGTATCGCCCCACTTCAAGCATTGATTTTAAAGCTTAAAAAAGCATCCAAAAGTGTCATAAAAGCAGTCCAAGTTGTGGTACTTCCGTGTCTTGTGACCAAAAGTCTTGGCGTCATGATTTGATGTTACTGACGTTTCGCCATATTGGATTTATGCTGATCACATCAATTTATTAATGATTTGGTTTGATTTGAGAGTGAAAAACAACTTAAATTTAAGTCTGTTTATCGTACAAAATGATTGTATGCCTTCAGAAGACTTGGAATATGAGTCTCATGGACTATTTGGGAGCTTTTTAAGCTTTAAAGTGAGTCACGATCAAATGCTATTGTATTGAAATCAGTGATTGCAACATTCTTTAAAAGATATCCTTGTGAATTCCATGTAAGAATGAAAGTCATACGGGTTTGGAACAATATGAGGGTCAATAAGCAATTTTTGGGTGGACTGTCGCTTTAAGAGTGTAGGTAAGTCATTGTTCATTGTGTTTTTAGTTCTGTAGAGGTCAGTGAGGCTTAGAGACCAAAACAACAACAACAATAAAATCACTAAACATATACAAATATGGAATAAAAAATTTATTTAAAAAAATGTATAGGATTTTTACCTAACACCCTGAATACTTTTCCAAAATACACTGCAAAAACATTTGTTTGTTGGCTTTAAAGGCTTGTTTTCCTTTAAAAATACTATGCATTCTTAAAACAAGATACATTTACTTTACAAGGAAATTAAATATTAAATATTTTGTCTTGTTTTCAGAGAAATCTAACTAAATGCAGTGACTCTAGTGAGGTTTATGCTTAAAACAAGAAACAATTCAAAGGGAAAACAATTTTATTTCTCTTACCCAATTGGCAGATTTTTTTTCCCCCTTGTTTTAAGCAAAGTTTACTCATTTTTGTCAGATTATGCAATTTTGCTGATCAAGTAAATATTTCTTGTTTTAAAAACAAGACAAAATACTAATTAAGAAAATATTTGTTTTGCTACATGTACATCTCATGCAAATAAATTGTGTTTTGCTATTGTTGTTGTTACTGCAGCAAACTATCTGTAGTAGGTCTTATGTTTTATTGTGTTCTGGTTGAGGGATCATTTATGTCCCTGACTCCAATTTCACCTTTACTGTATTTCTATCCACTTGCGAACACCCAAGACGGATGTTAACACCATGTGTAAACAGGGTTGTAGAGTCATTAAGGGTTACATGCATGCAAATTTGATTTTGTCTTCTCTCTCTCCCTATAGCCTCAAAGAAACTTGCCCCTGTGCCGCCCAAGGTTCCCTACTGCCAGTCGGGGGTGATGTCAGACCAATCCACAGGTCAGCCGTCTCCGGTCAGCCTGTCCCCCACTCCTCCAAGTACCCCCTCCCCTTACGGTCTGGGCTGTCCTCCTGGACACGTGTCCGCTTCTTCCCCTGGCCAGACCCCGTTAGGGGGACCCCATTCATTGTCCTCTCCGCCCTTTCTGACTGGTACACTCACAAAGTCCCGGCCCACCCCAAAGCCCAGGCAGAGACCCAGTCTGCCCCCTCCCCAGCCCCCCACCGTCCCCCCTCCAGCCCCCCAACCCCTGGAGCAGGGTCTACTTGACGGATTGTCCCCCGGGGAGAGCATGTCCACAGGTAAACATGCCTCAGTGGCAACATCACGAGTGGGGGTCCAGCATCCCTCTCTCAAACTGTCTGTCTCTCCGTCCTACGCAGGCGATGGACTATAAGGATGCGGTCCCCTATGATAATTCGGTTTAACCTTTATGTCTCATAATATGGGGTGCCTATAGATTCAGTTACCTTTAAGATGTACAGTACAGTATACTATTATTTTATAATTACTGAATGTTGCATCCTAAATATGATATTCTAGTTCTACAACTTTAACAAATTTATGAAACAAAGGGAATTCACTCCAAGCTCAGGGGCGTACTATACGTTTGACTGAAATGTGAAGTGTGTAATTTTTGCGCCACTAGCAGCACCAAAAGGATTTGCAAAAATAATGCCTTTTTTCAAATAAGTTTCCCAAAAACTCTCCCTTCTCTCATTGTTTGGACAAATAGGTGTTCACCACTGGTTTAGCCAAAAGTTGACATGTTACCAAAAGTAACGTTTTGAACATGCAACAGAGCCACAGTGTTCAGGAAAGTCAGCATACAAGTAGTCTAAAAGCCTCAGACGGCGTGCCCGCGTACCTCTACAATCTGTTCACTGACAATGTAATGCATATTTAGTACACCAAAAAATGGCAAGCACTAGCTGCCAGTTCCTATCTGAATGGATGGCTTAACACAATTTCTAGGAGTTAGTGGCATGAAGTCTTTGAAATATACTCAGTTTTGTTTGAGGCACTTAGTAGCAAGTTATCAAGATATCTACAAGCAGAACTATAAATACCACTTTTTTTCTTACTTTTGTCTGTTATTTAATCCGTAGCTGTGATGGACTTTTTGATGGAAACAATCTACACATTATCTGCTATTATTTCTGTGCGGTCTGTACAACCATTTACGGAGAGTGCCGTGCCATAATTTGAACACATATTTTTCCATGGAACTTTATTATTGTGGTATAATCCTTTTCAGATAAATCAGCCTGTAACATTTAAAAACAAAACAATTTGTGACTGGTCGCTTTATTTGTCAGACAATTTCTTTCTGTTTAAGTGAGTGGTTCTTGGGAAGAATAACCAGCAATAGAGCGCAACAGTGCCCGTCCACTTTTTCAGCCGTCTTGGTTCCGGCTGTATTTTTCCCATTCATTTTAACCATAGGGATTTTAATAAAATCCTTCTTAAAAGAGTTCTAAGAAATGAACCAAATCAACAAGCTCTGCTGTGAATCACAACATTAAACTTTGGTTTGAGGAAAAATTTATTTCTAAATCGGACAAAAAGACAAAGGAACAAGACGTCTTTCATGAGGGCATGAACTACAATCCCATAAAGCATTGCGAATGATGTACTCAAATTAAAAATGCTGGACGAATATAAAACTATTTATTTAAAGTTGATTATTAGTATAAAAACAATATATTTTCACTTGCTGCAGTGCTTGTTTAGCCACCTTTGGAGGTTTTAAAGGTTTATAAGTTACTGTTCAAAATTAATTTGCCTGTGGAAAAAATAAATGGGATTTTTACTTCCAGAACCCGACTGTTGCACTCGTTATGGACCACACTCTATTCTGAAATCTGCATACATGAGATTAACCTACACTGGAATTTTTTGTTTTTTAAATGTTAACGTAAAAATGTGCTTCATGTTGTAACATCTAAATTAACTTTCTTTTCTTTTTTTTCTTTTTTTATTTAGTCAAAAATATTATTTAACGTCTGAATCAACCTGACAACATTAGAAGTAGCTCCTTTTTCTAACACTTTTTTAGTGCACAAATGGCCTATTTATAGTTGTTTATCCACATTAAACAGGGATAGAATGAAGTATGTAGCATAAAAAATATTACACACTTTACCTTTAAAGGGATAGTTCACTCAAAAATGTAGATTATCTTATTTACTCACCCTCATGACATCCCAGACGTGTATGACTTTCTTTCTTCTGCAGACCACAAATGAAGATTTTTAGAAGAGTATCTCAGCTCTGTAGGTCCATACATGTGAATGGTGTCCAAAACTTCGAAGCTTAAAAAGCATACTGTATAAAGGAAACATAGAAGTAATTCATAAGACTCCAGTGGTTAAATCAGTGTCTTCAGCAGCGATATGATAGGTGTGGGTGAGAAACAGATCAATATTTAAGTCCTTTTTTTACTATAAAACTACACTTTCACTTCCACATTCTTCTTCTTTTGTTTTTTTGGTGATTCGCTTTCTTAATGCATATCGCCACCTTCTGGCCAGGGCTGGTCAAAGGTGGAGATTTATAGTAAAAAAAAAAGGACTTAAATATTGATCTGTTTCTCACCCACACCTATCATAATGCTATTGAAGATATACATTTAACCACTGGAGTCATATGGATTACTTTTATGCTTACTTTATATGCTTTTTGAAGTTTCAAATTTCTGGCAACAATTCACTTGCATTGAATGGACCTACAGAACTGAGATATTCTTCTAAAAATCTTCATTTTTGTACTGCAAAAGAAAGAAAGTCATACACATCTGGGATGGCACGAGGGTGAGTAAATCATAAGAGAATTTTCTTTCTTAGATGAACTATCCCTTTAAAGTTCAGTACCAGCCCTGGTTATAGTCTTAATGTCAGTGTGAGGCTGTTTCCTCTCAAGTTAGGTTCTTTGGTGTTTGTTTCATTGTCTCATGTGAGGCGTGTCTGTCAGTCATTCTCCTGAGCACTGATTGATGTGACTCTTTTATCCCCTGTCATCGTTGTGCACCTTGCAGCTGTGTGAGGCCAGGGACTGAGTGTGGGCTGAATGTGAGGGGGACATTTAGGGTAAGCCAGACCCTGCAGTGCCCGTGTCATAGCCTCATCTCACACCGTCTGGCCTGGTGCTGTGGCTGAATATGGGGCCTTCTGCAACCTTGCTCTCTTTCTCATATCGTAACACTCTCATTTCTTTCCAAGTCGTGGGGCTGTCCTTGGCTTCATCTTCCTGTCAGTGTAGTCTGTGCATGGTGTGAGACTGGTTTGTGCATGGCTTACACTCTTACTATCAATAGCAACATCACATATTTGCTAACGTCGTCGCTTCTGAAGTTCATCTCAACGCCTCGGGCCCTGACCTCACATCCTCCATGCCTACTCATGCCCCCTCCCAAAAGCCCCACCACCGCAAACTCTCTCCAAATCGAATCCATCGCAGAGCGCCAATGAAGCTCTATGCCATCCGCGTCGATCTCATTCTTACACAGGGGAGGTCATCAAAATCAGAATACAGTCCACCAATCTGCATAGTCCACTGACAAGGTTCTTACTGTTACCACGTGTTCACTTTGCAACCACCTCGTTGTCTCTGTGTGGAGTTTTTTTTGGTCATTGTGATCAGTGTTGGGGATTATATTCACACCGAATGTGTTCTTGCACTGAACAAAGCTAGACGCAGAGCCACCAATAGAGCAGAACGCAGGTGTCTTGAGAGGTGCTTTTAACAGTTAAAGTTCTTTTTAGACATGGCATCTAAAAAAAACGCAGCTCTCTTGGGTAAGATGCTGAAAAAGCAGCGAAACGTGGCACAGTGGTCAAAGACATCCATCTAGCAAATGTTTACATGGGAAAACTATTGACTACGGATGGACGCAATAACGCGTTCAATGTGGACAGCCCTAAATGCATAATTTTTTTAATTTATGGCATAATACTAGAGTTACTTTTTCAAATAATTAATGCACATTGCTATTTTTTTATGGACTATTACAATTGGAAACCTCTCCTTTTCCCATATTGTAACTGCAACTATTGTAAGTTTTTTCTTACCCAATTGGCAAATAGATTTGTCTTGTTTTAAGCATAAAGTGCGCCAAATTTAGTTAGATTAAGTTTTAAAACAAGCAGAAAGAAACAATTTATGCTGCTTAGGTTTTGTGTAAAGAGCCTTCAACTTTGCTGTTGTCATGAAAATCAGCATATATCTTGTATTAAGACCACAACTGGCAACTTTTTGTCAGAATTGTTACATTCGATTATGCAATGCATTGTTTCCCGCAATTTTGGTTCCTCCTGTGTTTACATTTACAGTATGTCGCCTCTCTGCCCCCCATTAAAATGCCCATTTTCATGGTATATTTGTCCTTGTATCAGTTAAGTTTTCAAAACACCTGCTAGCCAAGTGTGGTGCGGCCATTCTGGAATTGAGAGGCTCTCAGCCAGTTGACGGTGGGAAAAAAAGTAACGCAAAAGCTAAAACATTACTCTTTGTAAGAAGTAACAATGTAACCGACTGATCATGCTGTGAATTCGGCGACAGGAGGTCGAAAATCCTGTTGCTGAATTTGGTCTGTTTACCGAAATTCGAGTAAGTGCCCCCAGTGGCTGAAGCTGGAAGTGTTGTTGAGGTGAAACGTCCACAGAGGTGCCCCAAAAGCGAGTTATATTTTCAGTTGTAAATGATGTAATATAGTCAACAAAAATACATATTTCATGAACCCTACTCCCTAACCCTTAACTAAAGTAAAAAAATATATATTTTAGAGTAACAAAGCACCCGCCAAATCACGCTGACCATTTTTCATGTGAACGTTACTAGTTCCTGGTTTCCATAGGACTAGAACCCGAAGATTGCACGTGTAACTTGTTACCAGCAACGCCAGAGGGAGGATAAACACATTTTAATTGACGCAAAAAAGTTCTGTTTGGGGATTGCACGTCAGTAATTCGGCAGTATATGGGCACAATTTCCGGGTACATGGACATCCGGAAGTAGCATGTCGATTTCCTTAGATCATGTTGTATATAACCTGATTAATGTGTTTAGGAGTAACGTGTGTTTCTTATAAAAGTTGCGTTCCCCAACACTGATTGTGGTGTGTATGAACTGTTATTGTTTCTGTTATTTTACTTTCTACAAAAAAAAAAAAAAAAAACGACAAAAATCTTTATGTATTACTTTCTATTTTATATTACCCTAATAATGATTTTGCACTGAGGCAGGAGAAGAGAGCACTAGTGGCTTCAAATGAAACAGATAACTCCCTTTTCTCCCCAATGACTCAATGTGACAGAATCCCTGTGTAGAATGCCCGGAAACGATCTTATGTGCCCCTCTCCTGCTACAACACACATTAAACACCCTTCGCTGACTATGCCTCTAACAATGGCCTGGGAACTGAATCTACTTTTGCTTTCTCTCTCCTTTTGTCTTTTTCAACATCCTCATCATCGCCACTTCCATCGTGTCTCTCTATGTTTTAATGTAAACCTGTCTTTGTCACATCTCTCTGGCCATAATTTTCCATGATACTCTAGCAGATCTCTTCAGCTTGGAAATCCCCTCCATCAATGTCAATCTAGACAGCCTGCTGGACGAGTTCAGGGTGGTCCCATGTCGGAGCTCCTTGGGCGCGGTCAGCTCTCCGGACAGGGACTCCGTGTCTGAGGAGGAAGGCCAGAGCACCACGCTTTGACCCCTGAGCCCACCCAGCAGCTTGCCAGCAGCTTGCCAGCCTCGTCCGGAGCTCACCCGATCCTGCTGTGGCTCCGCCTGGAACCCCACCCAACACAAACCCTGGAGTCCCACCTCACCGGCACCACAGGAGAGGAGATACAAGATGCCAACCACACAAAAGGTGCCATAATAAAAGCAACAGAATGGATTTTGTTCAAATTGCTAGTGGAGGAACCTGGAGTTTTGTCTTATAATCCCTGTTTCTCTTTGAACAATTCTGTCTGTTTTGTTTCATTGTTGTGGTTGATTTATTGGGATGTTTTTATTTCTGCCTTATCGCAGCTGCAATTACAATACAATGCACATAGGAAGCAGTTTGCTGACTTTAAAGGAACCTCATGCACTTTCTTGTGCTGGAGGTATGGAACTAAGACCCACACTAATGGTGAAGAGTGGGCCTTCTATGTTTTACCTACAGGGTCCAAGGATATGCCATGCCATACTCTTTGTAGATGACTTGGTGGCATATAGCATGCAGGTTTATTTAATTCTAATTTTGCAATTTGTCTCATCCTCTCTTTCTCGCTTTCTTTCACACAACCCCTCTAACCTAAACACTAAAGGCAGTACATCCAATTATTCTGATTAATAGTTAAACTGGTGTGCTTTTATCTGTCTTTGTGCAGGAAGGGAACACTCTGAAAAGTTCACATTACAGTTAACACACAAAATAAATTCTGAAATTAAGTGTACTGTAGTTTACCCAAAAATTTTATTTCTGACATCATTTACTCGCCCTCATATTGATCCAAAAAAAAATTCTTATTGAATCTGGTCCGAGGCCTTTTATGTTTGCAATTACACATGCACATGCTCCTGAACACTCAGTGTTTCTCTTATTTTTGATCTCTCCCATTCATTTTCAATGGCCGGTCATTTTTGACCGGGAACACCACAAGTGTGACTTTGTGCCATTTTGTACAAAATTAAAGCATTTCAAAACAAACTTCCTGGTTAAACATTAAAGCACACAAGTGTGATAAATAGTACAGAATGTTTTCATATTTTATTTAATATTGCCAAAATGATCCACAAATAATGCTTTTTTCACTCAAAAACGGTCAATGAGGCCTACGATCAATAAGCTCCAAAAAGAATGACAGAACCTGTGCTAATTAAAAGACATCAAGTTGGCAAAAAGATCTAATTTCAATATTTGGTGATAATATAGCATAATGAATGATTTATAAGCAATTTTTATAGGCCGGTCATATTTGACCAGGAACACCAAAAGTGTAAAAAGGTGGAAACCAACTTTTTTTTTTTGGGGGGGGGGGGGGGGATGTGGTACCTTGTGTGAGCAAAGTCAGTAAGTTTTAGTCCAATAAACACAATTTAAACATCTGTTATACACATAATTACACTCAACAATATACAAATAATAACATACACTGTACAGTATATATATATATATATATATATATATATATATATATATATATATATATATATATATATATATATATATATATATAGAATGTACAGTATTGTACTGTATTGACATTCAGGCTGTCAGTTGATAGTCAGTTGTTAAGAGAGAACATAATATAATAATAATATAATTTATGACAGTGAGATATAAGAGTAAGGGTAATAAAGTGCAGTGCTGATGTATTTTGATCGTGGGAGATCAAGAGTTCAGAAGTCTGATTGCTTGGGGGAAGAAGCTATCATGGAGTCGGCTGGTGCGGGTGCTGATGCTGCGATACCACCTGCCTGATGGTAGCAGTGAGAACAGCCCATGGCTCGGGTGGCTGGAGTCTCTGATGATCCTCCGAGCTTTTTTCACACACCGCCTTGTATATATTTCCTGGAGGGAGGGAAGCTCACCTCCGATGATGTGTCTGGCAGTTCGCACAACCCTTTGCAGTGCTTTGCGGTTGTGGGCGGTGCTACTGCCGTACCAGGCGGAGATACAGCCAGTCAGGATGCTCTCCACAGTGCAGGTGTAGAACCGTGTGAGGATGTGGCGGTTCATTCCAAACTTCCTCAGTCATCTCAGGAAGAAGAGGCGCTGATGAGCCTTCTTCACAACAACTTCAGTGTGGACGGACCATGTGAGTTCCTCAGTGATGTGGACACCCAGGAACTTGAAGCTGCTGACTCTCTCCACTGGGGCTCCATTGATGGTGATGGGACTGTGTTCTCTGTCTTTTCTTCTGAAGTCCACCACAAGCTCCTTTGTCTTACTGACGTTGAGGGAGAGGTTGTGCTCCTGACACCAGTGTGTCAGAGTGTGCATCTCCTCTCTGTAAGCTGTTTCATCATTGTCAGTGATCAGACCTACCACCGTCGTGTCATCAGCAAACTTAATGATGGCATTGGAGCTATGTGTTGCCACACAGTCGTGTGTGTACAAGGAATACAGTAGTGGGCTGAGAACACAGCCCTGTGGGGCTCCAGTGTTGAGGGTAAGTGATGAGGAGATGTTGCTGCCTATTCTAACCACCTGGCGTCTGCTTGACAGGAAGTCCAGGATCCAGCTGCACAGCGAGCTGTTTAAGCCCAGAGCCCGGAGTTTCTCATCTAGCTTGGAGGGCACTATGGTGTTGAATGCTGAGCTGTAGTCTACAAACAGCATTCTCACATAAGTGTTCTTTTTTTCCAGGTGGGAGAGAGCAGTGTGTATTGTAGATGCAATGGCATCATCAGTGGAGCGGTTGTTGCGGTAAGCAAACTGCAGCGGGTCAAGATTGAGTGGCAATACAGAGCAGATGTAATCTCTGATTAGTCTCTCAAAACATTTGCTGATGATGGGGGTCAGAGCAACAGGACGCCAGTCATTTAATCAAGTTATTTTGTATTGTTTTGGTACAGGCACAATGGTGGATGTTTTAAAGCATGTGGGGACTACAGACAAAGAGAGGGAAAGGTTGAAAATGTCCGTAAAAACACCAGCCAGCTGGTTCGCGCACGCTCTGATGACGCGGCCCGGAATGCCATCTGGGCCCGCGGCTTTGCGGATATTCACCCGTCGGAAGGATCGGGTTACATCCGCTACAGAGACGGAGAGTGAACTAACCTCTGTAGCTTCAGCCGCGAGAGCTCTCTCCGCGAGGGCGGTGTTATTTCCCTTGAAACGAGCATAAAAAGTATTTAGCTCATCCGGTAGAGAGGCAGCGGTGTTCATGGCGGAGTTTTTATTCCCTTTAAAAGTCCGTGATGATGTTAATTCCCTGCCACATGCTTCTAGAGTTGGTGGTGTTAAACTGTCCTTCATTGCTCCTGTACTGGCGTTTTGCTGTTTTGATAGTTTTTCGGAGGGCATAACTGGCTTGTTTATGCTCCTCCGCGTTCCCGGAATTAAAAGCGGAGGTCCGCACATTAAGTGCCGCGCGAACATCGCTATTGATCCATGGCTTCTGATTCGGATAGATTCGTACAGTTCTGGTCGGAATCACTTCCTCTGCGCACGTTCTGATGAAACACATTACGCTATCAGCGTAGAGCTCGATGTCATCATCAGAGGCGGACCGGAACATCTCCCAGTCCGTGTGATCAAAACAGTCTTGTAGCATAGAGTCTGATTGGTCCGACCAGCACTGGATCGTTCTGAGGGTGGGTGCTTCCTGTTTCAATTTCTGCCTGTAAGCGGGCAGAAGCAGAATGGAAGAGTGGTCCGATTTGCCAAATGGTGGGCGGGGGAGGGATTTGTAGCCATCCCGGAACGGAGAGTAGCAGTGGTCCAAAACCCGGTCCCCTCATGTGTTGAAACTAATGTGCTGGTGATATTTTGGTGCGACTGATTTTAAACTGGCTTTATTAAAGTCCCCAGTCACAATGAACGTGGCCTCAGGGTGCACGGTTTCCTGCTCACTTATACTCCCATACAGTTCCTTGAGTGTCCGGTCTGTGTCGGCTTGTGGGGGAATGTACAGAGCTGTGATAATGACCGCTGTGAATTCCCTCGGTAGCCAGAATGGTCGACACAGAAGCATAAGAAATTCCAGATCAGGAGAACAGAAAGACTTGATGGAATGTACGTTCCTCTGATCACACCAGGATTTGTTGATCATAAAACATACACCACCTCCTCTAGTTTTACCTGAGAGGTATTTCGCTCTGTCTGCTCGGTGCACGGAGAACCCCGTGGGTTCAATGGCTGAGTCTGGAATCTCCGCAGACATCCAAGTTTCCGTTAGGCAGATAATGCAGTAGTCCCTCGTCTCTCGTTGGAAAGAGATCCGCGCTTTCAGCTCGCAGAGCTTGTTATCCAGAGACTGAACATTTGCCAGTAGAATAGTGGGTAGCGGGGGTCGATTTGCGCGGCGTCTTACTCTGATGAGAACGCCGGCTCTGTTTCCCCTTTTCCTCCTGCGTTTCCGCGGCCGTGCTGCCCAGACAAAGGGCTCTGCTTGCGTGTTTGTAAACAGCGGGTCGGCATTGGGGAATATGAAGTCCGGTTTTCGGTGTGAGATCGCTGAACCAATGTCCAAAAGTGTTTGTCGTAGACAATAAGGCAGACAACATCCAAGACAAAAAACATAAGAATTGTGAACAAAACAAACAAAACATTGCTATGTTGTGTCAGAGCTTGCAACGCAGCAGCCATACTCGGCGCCAACTAGCATTTTCAGGAAAAAGAATGTCCTCTTCATGTCAAAATGACCGGAACACAACATGAGGGTTAATAGTAAAATGACTTAAATATTTATCTGTTTCTCACCAACACTTATCATATTACTTCAGAAGACATGGATTTAACCACTGGAGTCTTACAGATTACTTTAATGCTGCCTTTATGTGTTTTTTTGAACCTCAAAATGTTGGTCACCATTCACTTGCAGAGCTGAAATATTCTTCTAAAAATCTTTCAACCACATCTGGGTTGGAATGGAAATATATATATATATATATATATATATATATATATATATATATATATATATATATATATATATATATATGTTTTTTTTTTTTTTTTTTTTTTTGGTTGAACTTTTCTATGAACTTTTTATTTTAATGGTGCTTTTTTTTTTTTTTTTTTGTCATTTTGAGGCTTGACAGCACCTGTTTTCCATTCAACTTATTGATCATAGGCCTCATTAACCTGAGCTTATGCACCTCAGTTTTTGAGTGAAAACATTTGTAACAGGGTTAGGATGGGCAAGGAGGAGGTGGAAACCAGCTGAACAATCAAAATAATGTTTAATGAAAACTTAAAAGACACAAACATAAACACACGGCAGCTGCGTGTGGCACTCTCTCTCTCTAACTGCCGCATCCGGCTCGGCTTTATCCCTCTCCTCGGCTGATTAGCCCGATTGGGGGCTGGCCGTGCACACTCATGGCCCGGCCCCACACTCCTCCTCATCACAGCATCATTTGTGGATCATTTTGGCAATATTAAATAAAATATGAAAACATTCTGTACTATTTATCACACTTGTGTGCTTTAATGTTTAACCAGGAAGTTTGTTTTGAAATGCTTTTATTTTGTACAAAATGGCACAAAATCACACTTGTGGTTTTCCCGGTCAAAAATGACTGGCTATTGAAAAAGAATGGGGAGATCAAAAATAAGAGAAACATTGAGTGTTCAGGAGCATGTGCATCATGTTCATGTTCACAGAAAATAAGGGTGAGTAAGTGATGACAGAATTTCTGTTTTAGGGTAAACTGTTCATTTAAAAAGCCAATGAAATACAATGCAGTCCCTGAAGTCAAGGTAGGCCATTGGTAGGAAATCCAGGGTTCCCAAGATCATGGAAAACCTGGAAATATCAGGGAATTTTAAGTGTGATTTCCAGGGTTGGAAAAGTCATGGAAATAGTACAATCTTACACAGACATTGAAATAGCTATAATGAACATAAATATTTCTAGTTAAGTTAATCGACTAGAAATTACACCATAATCACAAATGACAGGGAAATCATGGAAATGTCATTAGAAGGGAACCCATGGGGAACCCTGGAAATCTTCAATCTTTCACACTTTACCCCCAAAAAAGAAAGCTTGTGTTTGGGACAGACCATTACAAATAGGAGTCTACACTCCAGATTTTTTCATAAGTAAAGCTTTACTTTTGGTAACACTTTACATTAAGGTTGTTCTTGTTAACATTTGTTAACAACATTAGTTAACATGAACTTACAATAAACAATACTTTTACAGAATTTATTAATCTTGGTTAATGTTAATTTCAACATATACTAATACATTTTTTTAATCAAAAGTTGTATTTGTTAACATTAATTAATGCACTATGAACTAACAATGAACAATTCTATTTTTATTAACTAACATTAGATGCTGTAAAAAAATATATTGTTCATTGTTTGTTCATGATACCTAATGCATTAACTAATGTTAACAAATGGAAGCTTATTGTAAAGGGTTACTGAGACATTTGGCAGCCACTAGTACCAAGATCAACCATTGGTTGCACTCTAAATGCGCTGCTTTGCATTTGCTGTTGTCTTTCTGCACACTCTCACTCCCTCCAAAGTGCTTGAAACGCAGTGCCACACTATCCCTTATGTATATACTAAGACTGTATATAAAGTGTCAACGAGAGGACAAATGTAAAGGCAAATGTGAATTATATATTCATAAATGTGACATGCCATATTTATCTTGTATAGAGATAATGTTCTAAGTATTATTTTGTCCCTGAACACTTTCTTTCAGGTTCAGATAGCAAATGAGTTTTTTGCACTTTTGTAAGCCATGAACTATATGTAGAAATATGAGTGCAGATGTGTCAAAGATCTAGGTAGAGCTATTCCTGAGAGAGATTTTATCCCTAAACCGACCTCATCAATAACAGCCTTAATCAAAAGCAGAAGTAAACAACATAAACGGTATAAATAAATACTATTATTATTAGGGAATATGTTAAAAAGTCAACAGATTATATTAAATGTATAAAAAATGTTCAACCTTAGTATTGTATAGCAACTGGTGGATTACACAAATGAAACATAGCCATGCAAATACAGTAACCCTAAAAAAGTTTTGGGATACTTATAAGACACACTTTAAAATGTATGAATTTCATTGCGTTATACTGACAAAAAATCAAACCATGTGGCATTTGCAAGCAAATTATTTTAGACCTTTTCACAAACCTTTTATCTATTGTTTTATCATTTAAAACCCGAAAAAAAAAGGAACGATTTTTGTTAAATGTTTTACCTAAAAAATGTGCTTCTGTTATGTTTCTTCAAAATAAATGCCACTTGGTTTGATATTGTTATCTAATGCCATGAAAATTCTGTGTGTTCCTTAAAGAGGTAGATCACCCAAAAATGAAAATTCTCTCATCATTTCCTCACCATCATGACATCCCAGATGTGTATGACTTACTTCTGCAGAAATAAATGAAGGTTTTTAGAAAAATATCTCAGCTATGTAGGTCTATTCAATACAAGTGAATGGTGACCAAAACTTTGAATCTCACAAAGCACATAAAAGCAGCATAAAAGTAATCCTTACGACTCCAGTGGTTTAACCCATGTCTTCTGAAGCGATATGATAGGTGTGGGTGAGAAATAGATCAATATTTAAGTCCTTTTCTACTTTATAGCTCCACTTTCAACCAGCCCTTATAATCTCTTCTCTCCTAGGGGTTTTTCTTATTTTGTTTTTACAACAAATGTGAAAGTGAAAGTGGAGATTTATAGTAAAAAAGGACTTAAATATTTATCTGTTTCTCACCCACACCTACAGTATCATATCTCTTCAGAAGACATGGATTAAACCACTTTAGTCATATGGATTTATTTGATGTTTCCTTTATGTTCTTTTTTGTGCTTCAAAGTTCTGGTCACCATTCACTTGTATTGTATGGACCTACAGAGCTGAGATATTTTTCTAAAAAATCTTCATTTGTGTCAGAGGATGAGTAATTGATGAGAGAATTTTCATTTTTGGGTGAACTATCCCTTTAAGTGTCCAAATACATTTTGGGCCCACTGTATAGTGTATCTCCCCATAAAATTAATGGAAAAATATAAATGTATAACTTGGCAGGGATATTTTTTTTAAATATCATCTCAAAGATATCAGGCCCTAAAAAGCCTTGGCACAAGTCTGGTTTTCTATTTCAGTAGACAATACTACCGGACTACTCTGCCATGCAAAGGCAAAACCAAGTACCTTTGAAGCATTTTGTCTCAGTTTCAGTGTTGGTGTAGTTACTGCATTTTGACTTTGTATGGTAGTACTGGATGCTGCAGTTTCTAATGTCTGAACTTGCACAAAACCTGCAGGACTTAGTTCAGACTAGCAACAACATTTGTTCACTTCTGTTCTTAACTTGTGGAAGGAGTGAGCGCTACATATTTTTTTGAATACAAGGAACTTGACTTCCAACAGTGGAATAGCCATGGCTTACTTACTCTCTTTCTCTCTTTGTATAAGCATTAGTGTACGTCAGGGACAAGAGAACTTTTTCTGCTGAAATCTGTGATATGCCTCAGTGTGTGTTCTTTGATAAAAATATAGCCTGATGATTATTGGTGACTGAGTACTAGTTGTAGTGATTACACATTGATAATTGCAAGTGCCCTGACATTCAGTATTTATAACACGAAGCTAACGGCGAGTTTTGTGCATACGTGAGGTCGTGTCTGTGCCGGTTCCTGCGGTGTTCTGTGAGGAGGGAGTCGTGACTGTTGGAGTGTGCTGGTTGAATGTGATTTAACCTTTCATGTGCACCAGGGTAAAGGCCTCTTGATACCTTATAGCAGCTGCAATAGACGCATGGTTTATTTTCTTTATTAAGGTGACACTTTCTGTTAGCAGTCATCATGAATGCTTATGTAATTGTAAGTGAAGGCGTGGGGAGGGTTTTATACAGTATGTACTGTACATGTATTCTCATTCCAGTTCAGTTCTGCATCTGTTATCACATGCTTTTGAGTTGAAAAGGCACAGAGTATACAAATGATCCTAATTTCTTTAATCTGTAAATTAAGTCAGTCTTTGTCATTTAATATACGTATTATATATATATCATCAGCTTTATTTCTTAAATGATTGGTCACAATATATTTTTAACATTTATATCTAGTTAATTCAAATAAATGGATGTAATAGCCATGAAAATGCTTAAACAGTACAAAATTTGACCTGTCCAGTTGGCCCACACAGAATCTGCATGGCTGAATCTCACAAAGCCTGTCAAAAACATTTCCAGGTCATGTTTCACCCCCAAACCAAAAGATAAACATATGACATTTTATTTTTCTTTAAGAAATATTCTGTGTTCAATACAAGTTAAACTCAACCGATAGCTTTTGTGGCATAATGTTGATTACCACAAAAATGTATTTCAACTGTATTTCAACATCGAGGTTACAGTGAGACACTTACAATGGAAGTGAATGTGGCCAATTTGTGGAGGGTTTAAAGGCAGAAATGATTAATTTAATTTTCCTGTTAAAACTTGTGTATTATTTGAGCTGTAGAGTTGTTTACATTTTATTTTTATGGTTATTTTCGGGTTTAGCATTAAGTTGTGATGACAATGAAGTGGTAAAATTAGATATAACTTTACACAGAAAAGGTATAAGCGATTTTATCACACTAAAATCATGTTAACACGCATATTGTTTGCATCTTGTGGCTATAATTTTGAAACAGTGATTATTTTTACAGTAACAGATTGGCCCCATTCACTTCATTGTAAGGGCCAGATTTTAAGTAACACAGATGTTTACTTTTTATAAAGAAAAGGAGGTACAAGTCCAATTAAATTTTTGTAACATTATGGCACAAATGCTGTCTGTTGAATTTAACTTGTATTAAACCCAGAATATTAACTATAATGAAAAAAAATTAAGCCTATATTTAGGACTATTAAGATTTTTTGAATTGTGAAATTACTGTAATAGCAATTAAGCACATTTTGCCCCCAATCTCATTACTGCAATGCAATACATGCTATATATATATATATATATATATATATATATATATATATATATATATATATATATATATATAATGTATCTTACATATTATTGAATTTCTCATTTGTATTTTCTTTTGTATTGCATTGCCTATAAATTTGTTTATTTTTTATTGTATTTTATTGTTTTGATTGATTTTGATTTTGGTTGATTTTGGGTTTAATGTTTTTGTGAGATTTAACAGTGTTTTTTTTTTTTGCATTTTCTGGACTGGTTGGGGTAAATTTTGCATACATTTAACAGACATTTACATTTAAATGGAAAAATGTGTTAAACAGACTCTTATTTTATAAATGTATTTATTAAATCAACACACAAGAAGTGGGAGAAGTGTAGAACTTTGTGAATGATGATCTTATGTGGAAATCTGCAGAGATCTGTACAGGCCTACAGACTTGCGTTTTGAGTCCAGGAGAATGATAATATGATGACAGGTCTTCAAATGCACTCATTATAAAGAAGAGATGTATAAAGATGGATTTATGTCTTCATTTATTTCAACATGAAATGAAATATCCAGAGCAGAATGGAAAAAGAAACCATTAATCTTTTTTAAACAATAATAACGGAGACAAATTGAACCGATGATTTCAAACACATCTATTTCTCAATACCTGTCAGGTGGTTAGTACCCTTTTACATCATCCTGTGAAGATCAGATGTGACATAACGGGTGTGACAAAACATAGCATGTATTCAGTTATTCCCTATAGATAATCAGGTGTGTGTTTCTATTAAAACATTACCAGCTAATAAACAAGGGAGATGAAGACAGGAACCAGGGATGTGTGAACAGGTGCTTCAAAGGTGATGAGTTCATTAAATGAGTGCACATTCAACATTGTACAACCCTCTCCATCCCTGCTTACCCAACTAATGTACAGATCTGCCTGTAAATCACACCTTCCTCAGCTTAGCATATCAGTGGATGAACACAGTGTGTACTATGAAGCCTGCCGCAGTCCTTATCAGAATGTCAGAAATGCATAGATATATATTAAACTCTACATTTGTAATACTCCTGGTTTAAGTGCCTTTGTTTGCTTGTGTGCTTTAAAAAGTGTTGTTCCTTATATTATACTGTTTTGTTCTTATAACAATGTTTACATCCTTACATTTTATAAGAGATTATATGTGTCACCCTGTGCTTTTTTTAAGTAGGTTTCAACCCACAAAAAAGAATTGAGATGATATTTTGATATCAAAATAGAGTTTTGTGGAAGTCTTTTTCCAGCATAGTCTCATGACAACTCTTAATATTAAGTACAAGATAGCGAAATTGTAAAATATTGTACGACTTGGCTCATGCGAAAAGGTACAACTTTTATTCCCATAGAGGCCAACCAATCAACAAACAGAATTTAAAATTGATACAGTAATACCAGCATTCAATTTGAGCTAACCTCCAATCCAACACTTCATTTTAAGAAAGGAAATGTAATTCCAACGCTTCCCTCGTTTCTTTCAAAACACCAATGTGTCCTTTATCCATTGTGCTGTTATTTTCCTATTAAAATCATGGTTAGGTTTAGGTTTGGCTTAGGGGTTAAACTTCATTGGTTAGTTTTTGGAGTAAAAGTCAAATTTTTTTATGAGCCACTTCGTACAATTTCTAACAATGTCGCCATCTCGTACCTATTATTACGACTTGTTTACTACGGCGAGGTCTCAGTGATGTCCCAAACTGTGCTCAGATTTGCCAAGACAGAGTTTAGAGATTGCATTATGAACTCAAACATTTTTCATGTAATTCTTCCTGGAACTTTACCTTAAATTCTATAATGTATGGTATACAAATTACATTTTTCCTAAGGAATTTTAGGAGAAACATCTGAGAAAAAGTTGATACTTATATTCTAGGTTCATTACAAGTTAAGCTCCATCAACAGCATTTGTGGCATAATGTTGATTGCCACAAAAATGCATTTTGACTTGTCCCGCACTTACAATGGAAGTGAATGGGGCCAAATTTTGGAGGGTTTCAATGCAGAAATGTGATGCTTATAATTTAATAAAAGCACTTACATTTATTCTTATGTTAAAACTCTTTAATTATTTTAGCTGTAAAGTTGTTTAAATCAACATTTTTACAGTCATTTAAGGGTATTAGGATTAATACATCGTCATTGCAATAAAGTTGTAAAATTGGCTATAACTTTACACAGAAAAGGTTAGTAAGTGATTTTATCACTCTAAAATCATGTTAACATAGATGCCTCACTGTAACACAGGTTTTGGGGCTTTTTTAAAGAAAAGGAGGGACGAGTCTAAATTGATTTTTGTGGTAATACACACTATGCCACAAATGCTGTTGATTGAGATTCACTTTAAACCCGCAATATTCCATTAAGTCTCCTGAGCAATGAAAAGGCACACTGGTCAATAAGTAAAACTGCTACTGGAAATATGTCCAGCTGAGTTTCTACACTGAGACAGCATTTTTGTAGAGCTACGTCACAGAAACAACACCTGACTTGAGCAGAATGTGAACTTTCAGTCATTTAAGGGCTGGAACTCACTGAAGAAGTTCTCTAGCCTGTGCAACAAGAATTTCTGGATGAGTGAGGGTGTGTTTCATTCCTTTCAAGCAATGCAAGCAGAAGAAAAAAAGCTCACTGAAGTTACATCGCACCCTTTCCTCATTCTCAAACTTTGTGTGAGCTTGGTTGTTGTAACTGAATCCCACAATGGTCTCTCCAAGATCAAGTGACAACCAGGTGACCAGCTCATCTTCGCTACGCCAAGTTCAAATGGCCTGTGTCAGTAACTTCATAAGAGAGCCGTGATCGGCTCAAGAGTGTCTTCAATGTTTTTCTTCTGTAGCAGCTTTGAGAATCATCTATGCTGTAGCACATCAATGTAAATTAAACGTTTTGATGCCAGAAAAAGCCTTGGAAATAAAAACCATGTTCTTCATAAAACATTCATTGTGTCTTGTGAATCCAGTCTCTTTTTCAATAGCTCAAGGCTGTCCAGGACAAAGCAAACGATCAATACATGTCTCAAAGCAGTGGATCTTGCTTGAGGTACCCAATGAAACTAGTTTAAATTGGTAAAAGTGCCATTTAAGCCAACAGAACCCATGGCAGTGTGGCGGCCACCAATGCCAGTAAGGTGAAAGTTATCATTAAGATCAGAAGGCAACAGGAGATGGTGCAAACCCTGCGTCCATTACTGTTGTAGTTCTGTTGCATGACTGAATTTGTCCCAATGTCAATAACATCTCCCTCTGCCATGGGTCGACCAAACTCACTTATGATGAACATTTCTGAATTGTCTCTGGGACAGATGAGTCTTCTTCTACACAGTCTGCATGAAATCCTTCTTAGACATCTGCAGATACAGGCAAGACCTCGCCTATGGGAGCCCCCAGCAGGGAATACAGGAGTGGGCAGCGATGACACCTCCAAGGTCTTTCCAGTCTTTTTGGCTTCAACAAATGAAACTGTGAATCCGTGGAGCTTTGTGATGAATGTAAGGTGTCTACAGACGGGACATATGATATTGTCCCGTTTAATGGGTCCGCTTGGGCTGGTGTTCACCAAGGTTCGCACTAAGCAGTCGTGGCAGAACTGGTGTCCGCAGCTGAGCGTCCTGGCGCTGTCCAACAGACTCTCGTAACAGACCGGGCACTCGCTGTCCTGAGCTTCCTCATCCATGCCTCCAGTTTCAATAATTCCAGCTGGATCTTCTCGACTCGCTTAGAGGTGCTTGACTGGCGCAGGTAATGAGTAAAACTACACTCCTGTCAGACAACATGCGCGCGTCACTGCCGAGGTGCTAACACCTGTGACGACGATTTTTTTTTTTAAGAATGTTGAAAAACTTGATGCTGCTCACAAGAATAGAAGAAGAAACTAGGTAGTTCAAGGTAAACATTACACAAGAATATTATCTGTCCGCGGGTGTGCTGTATTGGAGATTTAGTGTCGTTTTGTTTGTTTGATGTTGATTTGATACAGGAACAGAGTGAAATGACCAGTAAGCAAAAAACATTTCAAAGAGCCTATACAGTCCTACATAAATAATCGAGCCCATGTAGTAAATGTTTGAGCAAATTGGTCAAATTGACTGAGAAATTAAAAGTTTGATAAATGTAAATGAAATCTAACAGTAGCCTTCAGAGACCAGCTTAGGCTGGAACATGGTAGCTAGTTTCAGGTGGTCATAAGCTGCAGTAACCATCTTCCAAAAACCAGCTTATGACCAGCTACCATGTTCCAAAACACAGCTACCAGCTTAAGCTGGTAATTATTATTATTTACATTTTGCTATAAATTTATAGCAAAATGTAAATCATCATCATCATCATCATCATTATAGATATTTAAAGAATGGCATATATTTCATTTAATAAATTATTATTTATTATTAGAATTTAATATTATCTATGATAATAATAATAATAAGCACACTCGTGGACAGTTTGTGCTGTTTTAAACTTTTAGTGTTGTTTTGTTTGTTTGATGTTGATTTGATTGAAATTAATACCAAATAGGCTACAAATAGCTCATAGTCCTAGTTAAATAATCATATAAACAATAAATAATAATTAGGCTTATATAATTTATTATTTAATAATAATCTAATATTATAGATGTTTAGATATTATAAATTATATATATGTATTTAATAGCTTATATGTGTATGTATGTATATATCTATATCTATCATATATATATATATATATATATATATATATATATATATATATATATATATATATATATACTGTATATATAGTGCATGTCATTTAATTTAATAATATGATATATAAATATATAATTGAAATAGTTTTTAAATATTTAGATTTTTTAAGCAGGTGTACACAGGCTAAAATGTGTGACAAAAATAGTAAACATGATATTATAAAGACATTTTTTTTTTTTTTTTTTTGTGCAAAATTAAAGTATATGGCTATTATGGTGCCATTGTACTAAAGCAAAATTAATTTAACATTTTTATATGGAAAATATATACTTTTTATTAATTTGAGAGTGTTTCTTTTTTCTATTGTTGTAATGTAGGCTTAATATGTTTGGACTCAAGATGGCGCCGAGTATGGCTGCTGCGTTGCGAGCTCCGACACAACTTAGCAATGGTTTGTTTGTTTTGTTTACAATTCTTATGTTTCTTGTCTTGGATGTTGCCTGCCTTATTGTCTATGACAGACAAACACTTTTGGACATTGGCTCAGCGATCTCACACCGTAAACCGGACTTCACATTCCTCAATGCCGACCCGCTGTTTACAAACACGCAAGCGGAGCCCTTTGTCTGGGCAGCACGGCCGCGGAAACGCAGGAGGAAAAGGGGAAACAGAGCCGGCGTTCTCATCAGAGTAAGACGCCGCGCAAATCGACCCCCGCTACCCACTATTCTACTGGCAAATGTTCAGTCTCTGGATAACAAGCTCTGCGAGCTGAAAGCGCGGATCTCTTTCCAACGAGAGACGAGGGACTGCTGCGTTATCTGCCTTACGGAAACTTGGATGTCTGCGGAGATTCCAGACTCAGCCATTGAACCCGCGGGGACAGAGCGAAAGACCTCTCAGGTAAAACTAGAGGAGGTGGTGTATGTTTTATGATCAACAAATCCTGGTGCGATCAGAGGAACATACATTCTATCAAGTCTTTCTGTTCTCCTGATCTGGAATTTCTTATGCTTCTGTGTCGACCATTCTGGCTACCGAGGGAATTCACAGCGGTCATTATCACTGCTGTGTACATCCCCCCACAAGCCGACACAGACCGGGCACTCAAGGAACTGTATGGGAGTATAAGTGAGCAGGAAACCGCGCACCCTGAGGCCGCGTTCATTGTGACCGGGGACTTTAATAAAGCCAGTTTAAAATCAGTCGCACCAAAATATCACCAGCACATTAGTTTCAACACACGAGGGGACCGGGTTTTGGACCATTGCTACTCTCCGTTCCGGGATGGCTACAAATCCCTCCCCCGCCCACCATTTGGAAAATCGGACCACTCTTCCATTCTGCTTCTGCCCGCTTACAGGCAGAAACTGAAACAGGAAGCACCCACCCTCAGAACGATCCAGTGCTGGTCGGACCAATCAGACTCTACGCTACAAGACTGTTTTGATCGCACGGACTGGGAGATGTTCCGGTCCGCCTCTGATGACGACATCGAGCTTTACGCTGATAGCGTAATGTGCTTCATCAGAACGTGTGTAGAGGAAGTGATTCCGACCAGAACTGTGCGAATCTATCCGAATCAGAAGCCGTGGATCAACAGCGATGTTCGCGCAGCACTTAATGTGCGGACCTCCGCTTTTAATTCCGGGAACGCGGAGGAGCATAAACAAGCCAGTTATGCCCTCCGAAAAACTATCAAAACAGCAAAACGCCAGTACAGGAGTAAGATTGAAGGACAGTTTAACACCACCAACTCTAGAAGCATGTGGCAGGGAATTAACATCATCACGGACTTTAAAGGGAATAAAAACTCCGCCATGAACACCGCTGCCTCTCTCCCAGATGAGCTAAATACTTTTTATGCTCGTTTCGAGGGAAATAACACCGCCCTCGCGGAGAGAGCTCTCACGGCCGAAGCTACAGAGGTTAGTTCACTCTCCGTCTCTGTAGCGGATGTAACCCGATCATTCCGACGGGTGAATATCCGCAAAGCCGCGGGTCCAGACGGCATTCCGGGCCGCGTCATCAGAGCGTGCGCGAACCAGCTGGCTGGTGTTTTTACGGACATTTTCAACCTCTCCCTCTCTTTGTCTGTAGTCCCCACATGCTTTAAAACATCCACCATTGTGCCTGTTCCAAAACAATCGAAAATAACTTGTTTAAATGACTGGCGTCCTGTTGCTCTGACCCCCATCATCAGCAAATGTTTTGAGAGACTAATCAGAGATTACATCTGCTCTGTATTACCACTCAATCTTGATCCGCTGCAGTTTGCTTACCGTAACAACCGCTCCACTGATGATGCCATTGCATCTACAATACACACTGCTCTCTCCCACCTGGAAAAAAAGAACACTTATGTGAGAATGCTGTTTGTAGACTACAGCTCAGCATTCAACACCATAGTGCCCTCCAAGCTAGATGAGAAACTCCGGGCTCTGGGCTTAAACAGCTCGCTGTGCAGCTGGATCCTGGACTTCCTGTCAAGCAGACGCCAGGTGGTTAGAATAGGCAGCAACATTTCCTCATCACTGACCCTCAACACTGGAGCCCCACAGGGCTGTGTTCTCAGCCCACTACTGTATTCCCTGTACACACATGACTGTGTGGCAACACATAACTCCAATGCCATCATTAAGTTTGCTGATGACACGACGGTGGTAGGTCTGATCACTGACAATGATGAAACAGCCTACAGAGAGGAGGTGCACACTCTGACACACTGGTGTCAGGAGCACAACCTCTCCCTCAACGTCAGTAAGACAAAGGAGCTTGTGGTGGACTTCAGGAGAAAAGACAGAGAACACAGTCCAATCACCATCAATGGAGCACCAGTGGAGAGAGTCAGCAGCTTCAAGTTCCTGGGTGTCCACATCACTGAGGAACTCACATGGTCCGTCCACACTGAAGTCGTTGTGAAGAAGGCTCATCAGCGCCTTTTCTTCCTGAGACGGCTGAGGAAGTTTGGAATGAACCGCCACATCCTCACACGGTTCTACACCTGCACTGTGGAGAGCATCCTGACTGGCTGCATCTCCGCCTGGTACGGCAATAGCACTGCCCACAACCGCAAAGCACTGCAAAGGGTGGTGCGAACTGCCAAACACATCATCGGAGGTGAGCTTCCCTCCCTCCAGGAAATATATACAAGGCGGTGTGTGAAAAAAGCTCGGAGGATCATCAGAGACTCCAGCCACCCGAGCCATGGGCTGTTCTCACTGCTACCATCAGGTAGGCGGTATCGCAGCATCAGGACACGCACCAGCCGACTCCATGATAGCTTCTTCCCCCAAGCAATCAGACTTCTGAACTCTTGATCTCCCACGATCAAAATACATCAGCACTGCACTTTATTACTCTTTTATCTCACACCGGACTGTCATAAATTATATTACTGTCATTATATTATGTCTCTCTTAACAACTGACTATCAACCGACAGCCTGAATGTCAATACAGTACAATACTGTACATTCTATATATATACTTTTTTTCATATATATTTTAATTTTTATTGAATAATGTGTATCTATATAGTATCTATATAGTAAAAAACAAAAAAAAAAAAAAAAAAAAAAAACAAAAACAGCATATTGTATACTGTGCAATGTATGTTATTATTGTATATTGTTGAGTGTAATTGTGTATAACAGATGTTTAAATTGTGTTGTGTTAATTTGATGTTTTAAGCTGTGTAATTATGTATAACAGATGTTTAAATTGTGCTGTGTTAATTTGATGTTTTAAGTCGAGTTTAATTATGTATAACAGATGTTTAAATTGTGTTGTGTTAATTTGATGTTTATTGTAGATTGGCGTATGTCTCATCACTGTCACGACTGCTATGTTGATCGGAACTGCACCCAAGAATTTCACACACCATTGCACTTGTGTATATGGCTGTGTGACAATAAAGTGATTTGATTTGATTTGATATGTTTAAACCCCAGGAGAAACATTGTCAATTCAATTGAAATACAGCACAACAGTGAAACAGTAAATATTGTTTTAAAGCAGATTTAAAGAGAATATAAAGTACAACCTTTATTTCTTTCAAATACGAAATGTTTCTTTTTCATACTATTTGAAATTATGTGCAGATTTGTTTTAAGTTCTTATGGTTTAAAACTATTGCTGTCAATCAAATCAAATCAAATCAAATCAAATTTTTGGATCCCAAAATTTTAAAATGTTATACAATAGAATAAAGTAATCGTAATTAATCTAATGGTTTGATAATAAAACGCATGACAGACAAACAGACAGACAGACAGATGATAGATAGATAGATAGAGACAGACAGATAGACAGATGATTGATAGATAGACAGACAGACAGACAGATGATAGGTAGACAGATAGATAGAGACAGACAGATGATAGATAGATAGATAGATAGATAGATAGATAGATAGACAGATGATTGATAGATAGACAGACAGAGAGACAGACAGATGATAGATAGATAGAGACAGACAGATAGACAGATGATAGATAGACAGACAGACAGATGATAGGTAGACAGATAGATAGAGACAGACAGATGATAGATAGATAGATAGGTAGATAGATAGATAGATAGACAGATGATTGATAGATAGACAGACAGAGAGACAGACAGATGATAGATAGATAGAGACAGACAGATAGACAGATGATAGATAGACAGACAGACAGAAAGACAGACAGATAATAGGTAGATAGATAGATAGAGACAGATAGACAGATGATAGATAGATAGACAGACAGAGAGACAGACAGATGATAGATAGATAGATAGACTGAGATAGATGATTGATAGATAGACAGACAGAGAGACAGACATATGATAGATAGATAGAGACAGACAGATAGACAGATGATAGATAGACAGACAGAGAGACAGACAGATAATAGGTAGATAGATAGATAGATAGATAGATAGATAGATAGACTGAGATAGACAGATGATTGATAGATAGACAGACAGAGAGACAGACAGATGATAGATAGATAGAGACAGACAGATAGACAGATGATAGATAGACAGACTGACAGAAAGACAGACAGATAATAGGTAGATAGATAGATAGAGACAGATAGACAGATGATAGATAGATAGAGAGAGACAGACAGATGATAGATAGATAGACTGAGATAGACAGATGATTGATAGATAGACAGACAGAGAGACAGACAGATGATAGATAGATAGACAGACAGAGAGAGAGACAGACAGAGAGACAGACATATGATAGATAGATAGATAGATAGATAATCTGACAGAAAAAATAGAAAAGAGTAAAACATAAGCAGAACAGACAGACAGACAGATGATAGATAGATATATAGACAGACAGACAGACGTCCGTTTCGGATTCAGAAGAGCTTTACTGGCAACATTAACAAGAGTATGTCTTTCAGAAGTGCCGCTAACGTCGTCACAATGACGCAATGACGCGATGTCGTCATCTTTACCGGAAGCTGCCGAGGAAAATCACGGTGGAGTCGCGTTGGCATTTTGATCAGCCGCTCGAGCGCACGGGGAGAGTCTGCTCGCTAACTGCAGTGACACGACATGATAAGGTAATATCTAAATGGTTTTAGACAACTTCACACTTCGTGTTCAATGTGTCAGTATAGATTTATAATTGAAAAGAACTGGAGGTTTATTTTAAGCTGTCATTTACTGACCGACGGAGAGCTGCCGAAGTCAAATTTGAACTGTGCCGTTTTCGTTTGTCATTCTGTCAAATATTCTTTCGATGAACAAATGAAACTGTCTGTCGCTGGGTTTGACAGTTATTGTGTAAATGATATATTGACCTTTAGACGCAAAGGCTGGTCACATCACGCTGGCCTGTCGGGCTAAACAACGTTTAGTAATTTGACATAATTTAATTTTGGTCAAGTGACGCCATAACCTGTATGAAAAATACCAAAATGTGAAGTTAAAGGTGGCTGAAAATATACATCAAAAACACTGTCTGAATTTACTGTACAACATTTTGTTATATTATGGGGTCTTGTTTAAGATGCTGTCATCTGGCGTCATATCTGTCTTACACCATACCGCTTTTATAATTAAAACCCAAAATGTTACATCATACACATTATATAGATTAAGGTGTTTTATACAGGAGAGATACATTAATGCATGTTCAGTGTTGAGTGTAGTCTGATTACAAACTTTTCTGTGAAAATAGTTTTAGAAATTAACAAAAGAATTAAAGTAATTAATATGAAGTGTCTGTAATGTAATATGATCCATTTTAGAAAAGTAATTTGTAGTGGATTACTATTTGTGAGTAATTTGCCCAACATAAATCATAAAGTTTATTACTAATACATTTTGAGATATTACCTATTGACCTGTTTCCTGTGATGTCACTGTATGACCGCGCCACCATGTTTGTGACCAATATTCCATATACCTTCTTTGTCCTCCGCTGTGGAATGCAACAAAAACTTCTTCAGGAGTTAAAAGCAGCTCCTAGGTCAATAAGCATGATGTATAAAACATTACTAAGGTGAAAATAAATATAAGGTCACTTCTTGAAAGCAGTCCAGATAACTGAATAGTTGCACAGCTTCCATCCCTTAATCCTTGAGGAGGTGCCTTGTATATTTGGTGTGTTACCCAGCAGGGTGGTGTGTGCTGGATTGTGATTCTGGAAATAATGTCATCCCTGAATAGAAAAAATAAAAAAGCTCTGGCCTCTCCTCAGAACCTCTGACTGTGCTCAATAACCGGCAGACACTGTAGGTTGCAGGAACTGTTGCAATAGACAGGAACCATCCCACTTTCCTGTGGTGCAGGACATGCGCTTTGAGGCCGAACAGATGGCCGTACTGTCAGGAGTAGGTTTGGGTGGGGTGAGGAACTCTGAGTGGTGACTTAAGACTTTATAAATGACCACAACTGAAATGACATCAGCTTAGGAAAACAAAGATTTGTCCCATTCTGCTCCAATGTAGTGAGCCATCACTGATTTGGTGTTTGATGGCTTGACATGTGCTGTGTTTCTTTAAACAATTTTTTTTTAATCACTGCTTCTCTCTGGGGGATGGTTTTACATTGGTGCACACTCCTCACAATCTCTTTTAAAAATGTCTAAAAACAATCCGTTTAATAATGTAATCAGATAACACTTTACAATAAGTTTGTATTCATGTACTTTAGCTGACTGCATTCATTAGTCTAACATGAACTAACAATGAACAACTCTCAGGCTGAACAGCATTTATTAATCTTGGTTAATGTTCATTTCAGTGTATACTAATACAGTTTTTAAGTTAAAAGTTGTATGTTCTAACATTAGTTTATGCATTATGAACTAACAATAAACAGTTGAATTTATAGAAGCCAAGCTGAAGAAATGCTGTTAAAAATATTAATTGTAAATTCGTGATGCCTAATGCTTATACTAAATGTTACCAAATTGAACCTTATTTTAAAGTTTTAATGCTAATATCTACAAGGTTCCCACGGCGGTCATGGGGAACGTTTATATTTTCAGTCCCAGGCCTGGAAAGATGTGGAAATTTGTTATTATTAAGATAAAGAAAATTTGCTCGGCTCTAAAATATTTAGTCAGCTAGATGCACCGATCAGCCACAACATTAAAATCACCTGCCTAATATTGTGTAGGTTCTATCTCAGAATAGCATTCAGACATGATATTTTTCTCACCACAATTGTACAGAGTGGTTATCTGAGTTACCGTAGACTTTGTCAGTTTGAACCAGTCTGGCCATTCTCTGTTGATCTCTATTCTGAGATGCGGGTTGGCGCAGTTTTGGCGGCACAAAGGGGACCTACACAATATTAGGCAGGTGGTTTTAATGTCGTGGCCGATCGGTGTGTGTGTGTGTGACACACACACAGTTGAAGTCAGAAGTTTACATACACCTTAGCCAAATACATTTAAACTCAGTTTTTCACAATTCCTGACATTTAATCGTAGAAAACATTCCCTGTCTTAGGTCAGTTAGGATCACTACTTTATTTTAAGAATGTGAAATGTCAGAATAATAGTATAGAAAATGATTTATTTCAGCTTTTATTTCTTTCATCACATTCCCAGTGGGTCAGAAGTTTACATACACTTTGTTACTATTTGGTAGCATTGCCTTTAAATTGTTTAACTTGGGTCAAACGTTTTGGGTAGCCTTCCACAAGCTTCTCATAATAAGTTGCTGGAATTTTGGCCCATTCCTCCAGACAGAACTGGTGTAACTGAGTCAGGTTTGTAGGCCTCCTTGCTCGCACACGCTTTTTCAGTTCTGTCCACAGATTTTCTATTGGATTAAGGTCAGGGCTTTGTGATGGCCACTCCAATACCTTGACTCGGCATGTCATTCTTGATTGGCAGCATTACATGAAATGCACTGCAGAAGAACAAAAAACAAAGGACAATCCTTCTTTTAAGCACACATTGTAAGTGGAGTTTATATCAGTGCATGAGTCTTCATTAAGTTATGCTTATTGTTTCTAAGGTAATAGTTTGGTTGTTTTTGCCAATTTAAGCAGATTACTAGATCTGTGTTAAATATGTAAAGCTATTTTTAATATCAGCTCCTGTTTTTTACCTCTATGTTGGTGTGCAGTCGACACACTATAGGAAAAAAGATAGATCTGCTGTATTTTACTGAAGTCAACAGATATGTAGACATGCTTTTTTATACATGAAAACGTACGTTATTGAAACTCATAATTATTATAAGACTCTAAATGTTGCAATTATTTTGCAGTACTTGAATCTTTAAAATACTAGAAATATTAAAAGTAAATAATACATATTAGGGATGGGCACGAGTACTCAGGTACTCGGACGTGGCAGCAATGATCAATCATGAAAACGATGATTGATGGTGATCATGCATGATGTGACTTTTCACTTAATTCGGAATCCAGTGACAATTACCTGACAACTAAACACAAACGTTGTCAAAGAGGGAGCTTATTTTTAATTTTGAGATTGATTACGATGTGATTTTGAGGGGTACATTGATTGTCAGAGACATCTCATAGCAACCAAACTGATATACAACGCTGCAATGCTGTTGTTACGATAATCAAAAGAGAGTGTAATTAACCGTGTTTTGAACACCTGTCTCTGCAAAATGTTTGCTAAACACGTTTTATTATCATTTAATGTAAGAACTTTGACTCCTTAATGGACATTATTTAATAAAAGTGAACGTTTGTCACTGACTGTAAACCTCCCTGCCCTGGGTGGCGTCAAGTTTGCGTGATGTAACACACACCTGCATCTCGACGAAATGAATGAAGATTTCCGCACGAGTTTCTAATTTAGATGTCCGATATAAAGTGTCAATCCGTTGCACTTTCCCCAGTTGAAAGGTGGAAATTCCGACTCTCCGAGTTGAATGGAATGCTTCATGAATCGCAGCAAACACAATACGGAGCATCGAGGCTTTCCCCACAAGAGCGAACACTTGGATACACGCACACACACACAATTACACACACACACACACACACACAATTACGCACACACACACACACACACACACACACACACCAGGCAGTAAGGCAGTGAGGCAGTGGACTCAACGTGCTGAAGCAATGCATATACAGCAGGCGAGTGTTTCAAACACTTTGACAGAGCGCAGCTAAATGGAACGGAATGCAGCGTCTTCAAACTGAACTTCAACTTAACACGCATATTAAAAATGCGATGGTTATGACGTCTCCTGATAAGCCAAATGCGATTTGAAAATAGACGGTTCAGATAGTCACTAAAACAACTGGTGTGTGCTTACAAAGATTACTACGGTAACCTGAAGGAAGAACATACAGACGCGCATTGTGCACATTTTTTCCGAGCTGGGCAGTGAATCTTCACATAATGACAAAATATGATACATTATATTTTGATTATGCAATATTTTGTACATTTTGTAACATTTTATTTTATAACAGCCTATAATGATGAATAGACAATACACTGGAACAATAAGACACAATGCAGCAGCTATAGACATTTGTCAGACATGTTATTATATATAAAGTTATGAACCTGTCATTGCCCCTCAAGTACTCGACGAGTACTCGAGTAATTAGTCCGAGAACTCGAGTTGACAAAATGACCAAAATGCCCATCCCTAATACGTATATATTAATGTAATACTTATATCATACTTATATCACAGTATATATTAATATATATTAATACTGCACTGTAAGTGTTGGGTCTGTGCGAGCCACTTACTCGGCTGTTTCACAGCTGTTTCCCCCCCATTTTTAAAATGACTGCTCTGCCCCTGGGTCATTGTCCATTTGGAAGACCCATTTGCGACAGAGCTTTAACTTCATGGCTGATGTCTTGAGATATTGTTTCAATATATCCACACAATTTTCCTCCCTAATGATGCCATCAATTTTGTGAAGTGCACCAGTCCCTCCTGCAGCAAAGCACCCCTACAACATTATGCTGCCACCCCATGCTGCTTAAAGGCACAGTTAACTTAGTGTATGTAAACTTCTGACCCACTGGAATTGTGATAGTCAATTTAAAGTGAAACAATCTCTCTGTAAACAATTGTTGAAAAAATTTACTCATGTCATACACAAAGTAGATGTCCTAACGACTTATTTTGAAATGTCTGCGCTCCAAGCTATGAACACACTGACGGATGATTCGCTGAGAAGATGGCCAAGTTCGAAATGTCATACTATGATACTACTCCTACTATTTCTGTCATAGACAAACATGGCAGAAGTAGTAAGAATAGTATGGGTAGTATGCCATTCTGAACTCAGCTAGTGACTCTGATTCAAACTGCTAATCTGAGCTTCTGAGTTCACTATACACCCTCAGTTCTTTTCGGGTGATTCATAAAGACCCGGTTCAAAAGAGTCATTTGTTCACGACTTACGTGCTTTCTGGGCTGTGAAGGGCTCGGAGCATACGCTGGAGGAGCTGAACACGCAGCGCCAGCGGAGCCTTGAGCCCTGATAGGTCCAGGGGTGGGAGTGAGGTTCAAAGAGGGGTAGTCTTTGAGCCAGTGCTTGCAGTAGATGGCGGTAATGCACTATTTTAGCTTTCGAACAACCATTAAAAAAGAAAGAAGACGACGACGACTCTCTCACACTGGGTTTGTCATTGCTTGTGGTGCAGCGAGCTCATCACAACAGAATGGGTAAAAAGTGGCTCGAGACACATTGGTGGTGCGCGCTGTAAAGATGTATTCAATAACTCACAAGATGATATCTGACGAAACTGCATATGAACACACACAACCCGACTGTCGCCAGTGGCAACTAGATTTTAAATTATTGTTGCAATCAATTATTTTTAGTGCCATTTGTGATCATTTTAGTCACAGTCTGGAGCCCTGAATGGCCAGACTGGTTCAACCTGACAAATTCAACGGTAACTCAGATAACCGCTCTGTACAGTTGTGGTGAGAAGAATACTGCCGTGCAAAGGCAAAAGGCCGTAACTTCGTTTTTGGTCGAAAATGAGTTATTGATATTTTTGAGACTTTCAAGACCTCCTTTATCATGTGGATAAGTATCTTGAGTCAATTTCGTTGTTTTTTCGAGAAAATAATGGGTTGTCTTAACAGTAAATTCCAAAAGCCCAGGAGAAACCAAGGCAGAACTCCGCAACTCCAATTACCGCTCTTTGACTTTGTTTTGGAACGCTCAAATTGAGTTAGGGTACTCTGCCTTTGTTTAGCCGTGCGTCAAAATGAAGTTACTGTGCCGGCATGGAGTTACTGTACTCTGCCTTTGGTTTTTCCTTAAAGTTTACCGCGTTTAAATTACGGTGTAGCCTGTGTACTGTCATACATCTGTCATTGAAGCAATCTGACACACACGATACCTGAATAAAAGTGTAGTAAACAAATATTGTTGAGTGTTTTTCTATAGCGTTTAAGGGAAAATGATGGTTGAGATGGCTTTGAAATGCCGACATCAAGGTCAAGGTAAGAAAGTGTGTAACACAAAAGATGCATTAAACAAACTAATTAGATAGATCGCAATCTACTTCATTTAGCTAGCTAGCAGCCTATAGCATAAATAGGCTACTCGGCTATCCAATGAATAGGCTACCAAACTGCTCCATATAACAAAGCACTGTAAACAAGCAAAGACTAGATAACTTGCCAGCAATAAGTAATCGTAAATATTCTCAAAGTTTTTTTTTTTTTTTTCCATAATGCAGATTATTCAGTCAGTGCCAGCCTATCAGTGACAGCTGTCAACATCAGTGTCAGTGAGTCTGGGGCTGCCCACTAGTTGCACGAATGTGGACTCGAATGCCATGACAGCGTAGCATGTAGCATGATCACACATAAAATCATTAGTAACAGTTCGCAATTAAATCTGTCCTACCTTTTCTAGTAACCCGATAAAATCCATGGCAATGATCGTCATCGCAGATGTTTAATCCACAACAATCCACAAGCATTCTGATTTCTGAGCATTATTCCTACTTGCTGCCGTTCACATCAATCCACAAGTCGATCTTTTAGGCTAGACTACTTTCATTCAATTCGATGTAAAAGCACTTAGGCTAACTTATGTCTTGTATCCTTTTATGTTAGTGAACACTGCAATAAATAAATTGGTTTCAAAACGATATCCAACCACATGTATAACTTTTTGTCTGGATGTCAGTTACGGTCAGATTCAGAAAAACAATTAATATAGACACATACTCTATATTATAACCAGTCAGAGAGCTGTGCATTGGAGCATGGTAGCTAAATTTAACCCTTGATTAACCAGCTGTGGCACTAACTTATAGGCCTGTGGCTGTATTTATTATCTCTTATTCCAATCCCATGCATTTTAAATTTGTACATGATTTGTTATATCTTTGCATTCCATTATTAATTAAATGATTATGTTTACTCATTAGAAATATGCTTATCTTGTATTTATTCATATAATTAAGTGTCACCTATCTGCAGTCAACCTGTTAGTTTTGCTGTACACCAATTGAAGATATTTGTTACCGCTTTGGAGGTATGTGTCATGTCTAATGTATTAAAAATGCCATCAGAATACAACCAAAGCACAGGATAGCAATAAGTACATGGCTATAAATAATTGTAAATCATCCAAAATAAATGGCATGATCACTAGATTTTATACAGGTGTTACTATAATGATTTTGTAAATGGTGATCAGCAACAAAATATTGATAATGTGGAAGTTACTGCCTTTTGCCTTGGCATGAATTCTCACTTTTTGCAGACAATACAAAGGCAGAGTACAGTAACTTCAAAATAGGGGTCAAAAGTAAAGTTTGAGCTCAAGATATTTTTATGTAGATAAATTGCATTACTAAAACATCTAATTGCCAGATTTCCAGTGTCCTACCTATAATACATTTGGCTGGACAACTAAAAAACTTTAAAGTCATTTTTCTCAGTTCCACACTCTAGCGAGTTAAGGTCTTTTGCCTATTCTGAGATGCGGGTTTGTGCTGTTTTGGCGGCACGAGGGGGACCTAATCAATATTAGGCAATTGGCTTTAATGTTGTGGCTGATCGTGTATTGCTTAAATCTTTGTGTAAAGTGCAACTTGCCCAAAAGCCAATGTTAAAACATCAGTCCGTCCATTGAGGGTCTTTTTGTAGAAATTTGTACACTAATACAAATTAAGCAGGTTATAATTATTTAAATCTAGTAGGTAATTCAAACAATACCTGACATGAAACTAGAAATCCAACTAGAAATCTCAAATTAATTTCCAAATAATAATTAATTTCCTAATCCAGTAATCACAAACAGTTGGAAAGGTCATGGAAATTCATTTATTGAAAAAGTGTGGGAACCATGTGAAAAACAATATGGGAATTGATCTCATGCTATCGCTCATAGGATTGTTAGGTTGTTTCAGTTTGACTTCCTTTAAGGCTAAAGCTGTTTCAAACTGTATGGCAGTCCCTCTTAGCAAATGGTAATTTACAGTGGGAATCTGTTTTAAGCATGCAGATAATCTGAAGCGCTGGCTCATATGATGCTTACAAGAATGCAAAGATCAGATGTGTGGAATACTCCTTACTTCTTTTGAAGATGGACCTGCTGTTCTGCTGCTACTAGTTGAGTCAGTGGTGGCTCAGTGGTCAAGGCTCTGGGTTACTGATCAGAAGGTTGGGGGTTCAAGCCCCAGCACTGCCAAGATGCCACTGTTGGGCCCTTGAGCAAGGCCCTTGACCCTATCTGCTCCAGGGGCGCTGTATCATGGCTGACCCTGCACTCTGACCCCAGCTTAGCTGGGATATGTGAAAAAAAAGAATTTCACTGTATATGTGCAAATGTATAACATGTGATAAATAAATACAATTATTAAATTATTAATTATTTGAGTCACTGATAGAGGCCCTGCGGAAAGTTTGGGCTCTCTGCTCTTCATCACGTCAGGACTAATGAGCGGTTGCACGCAAAATGACCTCCGAAAGGAGTTAATTGAGAGAAAACAGAGACTGGTTTCAGAGAAACACTGAGAGATCCTGTGCTGCTCAAAAAAATGATGTCCCAAAACAAAACCAGGATTGATGAAGAATGTTAATGAGGGGGTCATTTTCAGTCAAACGAGAGTTATGGAGGCATATAAATGTCCAAGAAAATATCTTTTGACATTAATCTCAATATCAGTGCGTTTTTTAGCAGTGGAAGTGCTGCATTGTTGTCTTTTCATGATAAATGGTTTCATATTTGACCTCCATAAGATAGTTAGGGATAGTTCAACCAAAAATGAAAATTCTCTCATTATTTACTCACCCTCATGATATCCCAGATGTGTATGACTTTCTTTCTTCACCAGAACACACTTGAAGAAAAGATAAATACCTACTGAGCTAAGATATTTTGTCTATTTGTCTTCAAATGTGAAGAAAGTCATAGGTGAGTAAATAATGAGATAGTTCACCCCAAAATGAAAATTATCCCTTTGATACTCATTCCAGGTCATTCCAACCCTGTATTTCCTTCCATGAAACACAAAAGGAGATCTTGGCAGTCAAGTTAAAATCAGTTCAGCTTTTAGAAATGCATCCCATGTTTTTCTCCATTTTGGTGCGCTCCATCTCTCTCTCTCTCTCTCTCTCTCTCTCTCTCTCTCTCTCTCTCTCTATATATTTTATTTTATTATTTTTTTTGCAAGAACGCGTTCTTTGTGAATGCCTCATTTTGTCTTCAAAGACAACAAGCGAGACCATATAGATCTTTTCTGTTACAGTGAATGCTAAAGGCCACAGCCTGAATAATTGTGTGTGTAAAGGGCTGAGGATGTATTGTGAGTTTGATAAAGGCCAAGTAAATAGAAGTGCTTTTGGACTGTCAAATGAGGACATTCACCATGGGCCCTCAGCCTTTGATCTGCTTGGGGTTGTACAGGGACAAAACTGCAGGAGGAGCTGCAAATGAACAGACTCTGTGGGTCTCTCTCTCAGGACTGATCTAATTCTCATCTGCTTCTACAGGTCCCCATCATGGACACGGAGATGATGATGAAATTCTCCTCGAAAGACGAGGAAATTGAGTACTGGAAGAGCTTGGCTCTCAAATACAAGAATAGGTAAGTCATTAACTACTTTGTCTCTATCTCTGTTATATAATATATAGCAATCAGCTGAGCTTTTTTACAACGGTGTGCAATTTACCTCCATATAAAAGTCACGGGGAGTCATCAGTTTATGTTCAGATAAAGAATGTTCGAAAGTGTTTTTAGAATCAGTTTGGCAAGTTTCTCTTTCTCATAACCAGGATCACAAGGAATCCTCATATGCAGAACTTGCCAGAATTCAAACACCTGTCATTCACAAAGTTCTGGACATCCCCTGCCCATTGTTCCTTTTTCGGTCGATTCTCACGAAACTTGTCAAGAAAATGCCCTCGTCATAATTAGCCCAAATTAATGAAAAAAAAAAAAAAAAAGAAAGAAATGAAATAAAATAAAATTTTGCATTTCAATTTTTTTGCATTGTTACATTATTTTTAGGACACTTGCACACATTTACCCTGCTATTTGTATTACTGTAATGCATCCATATATTTAACTTTTGCTATTCCCGTTGTTTTCAATGATGATTGTCGTTACCGTAACACATTTAGTTTTTACAGAAAAAGAGTATTTCTCTTATGTATAAATACTTGACAATTTGAATATAATTGTCCCTAAAAATAGGCTTCGCTTTCTAAATACAAAATATAATTTCTTGTTTGTTTTTATTTCTTGACAGGTTTCGTGAGGCAACCTATTAAATATGTTGATATCTGATTATGCTTTCAGCTACCATATTAACACATTTTAACATGTTTAAATACCTTCCACAGATTTCCCCCTCAGTCAGTGCAGAAAATTTGAAAAAAGTTAGCAAATTCATATTAGTTGTTTTAACTCGGCCACATTTAATTTAATTTGGAAATGTGACTGACCGAGGCAAAAATGATCTTTTCTTTGTTTATGCCTACAACACAAGCCATGCAGCAGGTGATGAATGGCTGTAAATATTACTGTAGCACCTTTTGTCATGGAAAAACTGAGAAAATGCCACAACACACAGCCTTTCAATGGCCCTGACAAAAGAGCCACTGAAACACTGAAATTAGTCATCTTTTTGTGCCCCTTTACTGTTGCATTTTTACATTTGTTTCATATTTTAGAAGTCTTTGCCTAAATGTTGACATGAAAATGTACACATTAAACACAAACGGGTTACTTTACTAGTGCAAAATCAATTGACATTGATGCAGGCTTTTAAACATTTCAGCAATTCATGCCATTAAGAAAACACAGTTTCACAATTAACAGGACAATATAACTGAGCTAAATAACTGTCTCTGAGCATGGAGTATCAATAATCCATAATTAATGCAGGGTATTATAAACAGGACACATTAACTATTATTTAAAACACCCAACAGGTATGAAAACAATTTGATTGGTTAATGAATCTGTCAGTCTGACATTAGATGCTTATTCATTTGCACTTTTTAGGGATGGACCCTTTTCACACTTGGGGGTTTTGGAACAAGGAAATGTAAAAGATTTTAAGGGTAAACCTCGGTAGCACTGACTGGGAGACCACGGCAAATATATTTTTTGCTTACCATTTGTTCCAACTTCAAAAGAAAAACACCACTATTCCGTTTCCACTACTTTCCAAATGATGAAAAAAAACGGAGAGTGTTGGATTAAGACCGTCAGTCAGATTGCAAATTTAACCTCCTGAGACCTAAGTGCAACTGCTCTGTGCAATATTAATTTCCTTAACTAGCAGCACCTAATAAACATGCAAAAAAAAAAAATAGTTCTCCTAAAAAAATCCTCATATGTGGACAGCGGGACTAAGTTGTACATTTAAATAATACCAAGCTATATAACGTCAGTTTTTTTTTGTTTTGTTTTTTTTTAAATATTTTTATAATGTTGGTTATTGAGGTTTTTGAGACGTTTCAAACATTATAGCTGATTTATAGCTTTGGAACAATGTGTATTGCAAAAATCACAAATTTAAAAAACTATACAAAAAACTATTCGACTTGTTACAATGTTTTTTTTCTACTTTGGCAACAAAATTTCCAGCATCATCCAATCACTGCCAACCATGTTAAAATAAAATATAACATTATAAATTATGAATCTTTGTACTGATTATCATTGTCCCATGTCTGCCAAACATGTTGAGTGGTGCAAACATAATCTGAACTTTTGGTCGGATTTTAAGAGTGAATGCACTTAGCTGCATAGGAAAGCTATAGGATGCTCCCTTGCTCCCTATTTAGTGAATTACTTTACCTCCAGTGTGCTGTCTGTATGCACTGGTTTCAGAGCAATTTCATCCATATCCTACTTTCAGCCTCTGAAAGCAACATTTTTCAGATTTTGTATGAACCCACTGATTCTCAATGTGATAATGCACAGCAGATATAGGATTTCTATGGAAAAATAGCCCTTATAGTCCACGTTCGTGGTCGTTGTGTTTAACAGTGCACCGTTTCACATTAAATCAATTACATTTTCAAAATGGCATACCAGATGATGAAAGTAGAGACTAATCTTTTAACACAAACAGGTTTTAATGTAAAAACTAATGTAGTTTTGTTGATGTTTCTTCCAAAGACAAACTCCGCTGTGATCGGCAGCATGTTGTTTTGTCACGACTCTGTGCGTCAAAAGTTTAACCCTTTAATTACAGCCCATAGTGTCCTGAACTGAGATCATTCGGATTAAATTAAATTATGCATAGCATATAGGGGAGACAAAACACACAGTCCACGCATGAGGACGCGGGGTCGCACGAGGATAAAACTACAAAATGAAAACTCGTTTTTTAAAACGAATTCCAGGGTAATATCATAGAAAGTATAATGTTATAAATTTATACAAAATAATTTGAAAATTGCAAATATAAAAAGTTTGATATTTATGCTGCTAAATATAGCGGGAACACCATCACAGTCTGTGAAAAGGGTCCATTCACTGGAAATTCTGAAGGATGTATGGGGTTATTTTAAGACCTGTTACACCAGCAGACAAGGCTTTGCTGGCCCTGAAAACTCTCCACTGGATCTCTTTTCTCAGTGTTGTCCTGCTTATTTTGTAGGCACAAGTCCTGTTAACTGAAATTTTCCATAATTTACACAGAATTTTAAAAACTTAATTCACAATGCTTTTTAATCTTCCTCTAACAGCTCTTGATATTTAAACGGTTGTAGGATTGTTTCCCTTTCACATTGTGGATAGAAGATAATTATAAACAACATCTCTTTTAAAGAGAAAATAAGGCTTTAACTTCCTCAATTAACATTTGCGTTTTGTCTTAAGTCTTGAAAGGCTTCAGATGGCATAATGACATTAGCAGCTAAGTGAACATAGGGAGCAGCAACGCTCACTGGTTTTTATGGTGCATTGGGAATTTATTATGGAGTGAACATTTCAGTGCTCTGAAACAATTTTGAGAATGGGACAACCCAAGGCCCCCTGGCCAGTGCCCTGACTACTAAACTAGGGAGTGGATTGAGATGCCCCTTTAATTCTTGTGATATCACGTTAAAAGTAGTCAAGATTTTGATGTAAACGACAGCTCAGTTGTTGCTGGCACAAATGCTGACCGTGTGACTGGTGATGGTCTCCTCCACACCGCTGCTCTCAACTCTCACACTGACTCAACACGTGCTCACACTCCTTTGGGTTGTGGCACTTCTTCCCCAGAGCTTTGGTGGTGCACAGGAAGTGCTTAAATCCCAGGAATTTCCTGCTGAGGAAGGAGCAAAACATGCTTTCATGGAAATACTTGTTGATTCTACCTGATTCTGACTTTAAAACCCTTTAACTCGCTTGACAGAGAATCAAGACTTTTGTGTTGACTTTCTGAAATCAAGTTACAGGCATTACAAAGTTAAAACGAGGCCAATTTGCTCTTGATTGTTTTCTTTGTGTCTCTTTCTTTCTTTTAAGATCTTTAATACCAGGGCTTTTTTGTGGGACTGTATGATGAATGTTGAATTAAATAATCTTAATCATATTTAATGGTTCTTTACAAAGATAAGCATCAATTTTATTATTGCTTACTCTTACTTGAGTTTAGGTATTTGAACAAAGCCCTAACCATAAGTATTAAACTTTGGCACATATCACATCCCGCACAGATTATGCTATGGACATGATAACTAAAATCATGAGGTTTGTTGAGGAGAGTTGTGCATTTACTTTTTGAACTGATTTGATTAAGAATTAACGCATGACAGACGACAAAACTGGCAAAATAATCTCATAGACTTGTATACAGACTTCGTGGTGGGCTGTTTTGTCTTGGGCCCAGCAAGCAATCACCTAGCTAACACCCAGAAATCCCTAGCAACTGCTTAGCAATACACTATTTAAACAGTGAGAACACCTTAACAACCGCTTAGCAACTCTCTGGGAACCACTCATAACGCCCTAGCATTGTGGTGGCGAGTTTTGCATTAGCAAGTGCCACAGAAATGTTGTTAGTCTACTGTATATAATTGTCCTGTAATCTGAGTGTTTAGATCAGCTTGCTGTTGTCAAATGAGTGTTTTTATGGTTTGTTCTGAGGGAGCAGGCCACATGTGTCTGGTATATCAGCAAGGAAGGAGGACAGGGGATATGACCTGGGGTAAAGGGATATGTCCTGTCCAACTGTACCAAGTGGCCTCCGAAAACACTGTCTAAAAACAACTTTGAACATGTAGACAGTTTGTTGGGCTCATTTCCTACCACCAGACCCCCACTATTCCTTTAAAGCCTGGCCGTGACCTCTGACCTGCAGTGGACAATGTGAACATTTTGCTTTGTTTGCCAATGCGCAGATGCTTGCAGCAGATCTTCATAGCAAATGCACCTTTTCTGGGCCAAAATATTCACCCGACATTCACAGTTGTTTATTCAGAACAGAAGGGATGCTGAATTGTGCTGTGTCGTGGTTGAGATTTCTGGCATGTGATACAGTAGTTGGGTTGCAGGAAGGGTCCAAAATTAACACTCACCGAGTACCAATTGCGAGCAAAAATTGGCTTTGGCGAGTAAATGAAACTCATTTGCCATTTAACCATTATCTTTATTAGAAATTGCAAAATAATACATGGAATTGAATTGTAAGACTGATAATCTGATCCGTTCTGATGTAACTGATGCAAGCAGCTCAAATATAAGACACACAAAGAGTTTACCAAAGAAATCATTTGTCATATCTACATAAATTTAACCCCCATTGGCTGCTGTTGCAAAAAGTTAATTTTGGACCCTGGTTACAGGATGTCCTAGCTAAAGTTAGGTGTCACTTCCAGCCCTAGGACCTCCAAAGTAGCTCCAATCTGAATGGCCACAGAGCTGAGTGACTATAATGCATTATTCTCTAAAGCACCAGCTGTGGAGGCCTAAATGCTCGTAGCATGTCGCCTTTGTTAGTCTCGGTGTCAAATTGCATTCCATACTTAATGTGATGAATGTGCGGCCGCTGTCCCACTTGGCTGATTTTTGATGTGTGTGTGTCTGCAGTTATCATGATGCTCAGGAGGAGCTGCAGGAGTTCCAGGAGGGCAGTCGAGAGCTGGAGGCCGAGCTGGAAGCTCAGCTGGGTCAAGCGGAACATCGCATCCGAGACCTGCATTTAGAAAACCAGAGGCTGAAGAGTGAGGCAGAAACACTCAAGGTATAATGGTCCTGGTTCTTCAAGGGAACTTATGATGAAACAGGATTTCCCCTGCTCTTCCCAGTCTATCCAGACCATTGCTCTTTTGTAACAAGAGTTCAATGGACTATGCAGATATACTCCATAATATTCACAGAGCAAAGCTCTTTGCTCAGTCCAACCTGATCTTGGAAACTAAGTTACAAAACAGTTCAGAAAACCTCATAATGTTGAAGTGAGTCTTATGAAACTCATTAAGAAGGGTCGGTTATTGCCCTCAAAATCAAACCAAAAAACGAGACAGTTTGGCTTAAAGAATTTGAAGCTTTTTTTTAGGGCCATTAAGCTTTTAACAGTATGTCATTGGTTTTATTACAATGAAGCACTTTCCCCCGCAATTCACATTGGCGTAATGTGAAAAAAGTTATGTATTTGTTAAAGTATTTATGCATTATGACATTGGCTGACTGTCTTTTATTTATGCAGATAAATATAATGCAAAAATGTTCATTTTAATTGTATTTATTTTGGTGGGAATAAGGTATGATCTGGACATGTTTTCATGAGATTCACCCATTGATGTCACACCCATTAAATAATTGCATACAAAAGTGCATAGAAATATAAACTGTACACTGTGATTAGCCAGACAGAACAGAGATCATTTACAATATACCGTCTTTAAGGTACAGCATCTGAAACATACTGTTTTTTTTTTTTTTTCTCAGGTTCAGATAGAGGGTGTTAAATGGTCATACAAAATTAAATTACGACTGTTTTAGTGGGAAAATGCTACAAAAGAGTACAATATGGCCCCTTTTAAGTGTACAAAGATGTGTAAAACCTCAGGGATAACTCCTTTAGCATCTGCACTGTTCAGCTGTTTTATTTGTAAAGGATCAGCAGTGTGGCCACTGGGTTTGGCCATGAACATCGCTGTGTAATATGCAGCATGTCCAGTGTGTGAGCTGTTGAGGGTCTCACCTGATCCCTAGTGCACTGTAATTGGAACTCAGAATCAAGAGGAAGAAAATAGAAAGCTAATGACTCAGCAGAAAAGTTCATAAACATCACAGTTGTTCCTTGACGATCCAGACAGAAATACAGTATCCTTATAATAGCTTGGGCTCTGGAAGACATGGAACAGAGATTAATGATTTACACAGCTTGTTCTCAGAAACGAACGATTAGGCATTGCCCACTGACCTTGCAGTCATTCTGGGGAATCTGGGACACTCACCTTGTAGTCATTCTGGGGAATATGGGACACTCATTATTTTGCCATGATGCAAAACAGTATGCATATTTTGACTAATAAACATGAAGTGGATAAATTAGGTTAACTACAGGAGCAGTCAAAAGGATTGCCATGTCCACTGTTAAGGCCCACTCATGGAGAAGTGCTTCTTTGTTTTTCGTTCCGAGCCAAAAAGAAGTTCGAAACAGCTATGCAATGACAAACTGTTTGTGAACGTTCAGACACCACTGTGGGAGGCATTTAGAGGAGCATTTAAATATGAGGATGCTGAAGACTGCATGTAAAAGATAAACTAATATGACTCATTCTATGAGTAGAACTCACACAAGATCAGTAAAAGAAGCTGTTTTAACAACTCGATGATTTATAGTAATATATATGCAGTAGATGATGCGTAATTTGTAATGTTTACCTTTTGCATTCATGGATCTAATGCGATGATAACACTGTATGCAGCCATATGATGCACCGGTTACACTCTGTTATTGTAATTTATGACTGATATTACTGCAAAGATGAGTGTATAAAAGAATATTAATGGGTAGAATACAGACAAAAGAATGACGATAGGCATATCTTACTTTGGGCAGATCTGTGAATGGCTTTCGGCTGCAGACGGCACATGAGTGAAGCAGTATATCAAACAACAGAGTGAATGGGCACTTCAAGAGTATTTGAGTAGATTTAATTCCTTTTGTAGACTAATTAAACAAAATAAACCGCATGACATGTTCTTGGAAAATGTCTCTACACGAACCATCGTACAGATGCAGGTAAGTTTGCACCAGCTCGCTAGTAATTCTGCACACCGGTGTGTTCATGTTGACTGATCTTAACTGACTGAAAAGGAATTAGCTGTCGGCCTCAAAGAAGGTGGAGCTCCAGGTCACGCCTACCGATGACGTTGACCAATAGCAGTAAGAAGGTGTTTAGCAGCGGTAAGAAGTTTTCCTATAAGCTGTTATGAACCAATGAAAAAACCTCAAACACCTTTTTGGAAAGAATTTGTTATAAAAGACGTCACACGTGTTCGTTCTTCGATTTCATAGGAATTGGCCTTTATGCCTCTTTTTTGCTCCTCTTTAAAGCAATAGTTCATCCAAAAATGAAAATTCTGTCATTGTCATCATCTACTTATACCCTCAACTTCCAAACCCTTATGAATGTCTTCCATGGAACACAAAAGGAGACGTCACAAGAGGCAGCATGTTCAAACTGCTCTTTTTCCATACAGTGAAAGTGAATAGAGACTGGACATGTTGAACTCCAAAAATGGCCATAAAGTAGCCATACGACTTGTGTGCTGAATTCAAAGTCGTCTTGAGTCATTCAATAGCTTTGTGTGAGTAAAAGACTAACATTTGTTATTTGCTCATGTCAAATAAAATGGAAAAACTTTGCCAGTTGGCCACATTATGCTTCGTTTGAACTGCAAGTCTGACTCTCATGAGTGTCTGACATGAGCGATTCAGATAATCTACAGATAAAAGTTTAGTAGACCGTCTACTTAAGAAAACCACTATTGCAACCTGCATGTTTTACCTCCGTGAAATATTTACCATCATATCTTTATTCCAGGATGCCACAACGTTTTTTTTTTCTTCTCTAGAATGACACAGAATGTGGAATATTCCTCGAATAAAGCCACCAAAATGAAAATAAGAGGGAAAAAATCCCTTTGTGTCTTGCCTGAGTGGGAGTCAGGGTCAGGGGTCATGATTAATTGTATTACTTTTTATCATGTTACTTTCCCTATAATTAAGCACTCTAAATGAACTTGATAAATTGGCAACCCTAATAAAATATAGTTTTAAAAACTATGCAAAATTCAGTTTCATGGTCAGTAAATTGTTATAATTGATCCTGTATTGGCAGTGTGTGGTAAAATGTTAAAGGGATAGTTCACCCAAAAATGAAAATTCTCTCATTATTTACTCACCCTTATGATATCGCAGATGTGTATGACTTTCTTTCTTGACCAGAACACATATGAATTATATTAGAAAAATATCTCAGCTCAGTAAGTCCTTAAAATGCCAGTGAGTGGCGTTTTCTCTTTTGAAGCTCCAAAAATCACAGACAGTCAGAATAAACATCATCCATACAACACCAGCTGTTAAATTAATGTCTTCTAAAGTTACACGATCAATTTTGGTGTGAAAAAGAGCAATATTTAAGTACTACTTTAAATCATGCTTCTGGTCAGCAGCAGTATGCGCGTGTGACGTAATCGCATTGGCATTTGAAAAAAGTGAGAACGTCACAGCTGGAAGAGCAGCACTGTTTTCAAGTGAGAAGGAGGAACGCTGTACAGCAGCTTGGTTGGTTTTTGGTTTCTTTACTCACAATAACTACATTTTCATCCAAGAAAAAAGTTTTAGTGCATCAAAATAAAGCTGATGGAGATAAAAAAGCCATTTGAATGGAAACAGGCAGAAGACGGCAAATTTCCTAAACTTTTAAAAACTTTTTTTTACGCTTCAATAACAAAATAGCATGAAACGTGGATGGAAACTAGGCTATATCCTGGATGTCTCAACCAAGTGGAGAAAGTGAGATTACATCGGTATCAAGGCAACACAAATATGTCACTCGACAGACCGCTTGGACTCCACCCTCTCGTGAAGCTTACCCTCATGTCGGATTATAGTTAAAAAGTACTTAAATATTGATCTTTTTTCACACCAAAAGAGATTGTCGCTTTAAAAGACATTAATTTAACTGCTAGAGTCGTATGGATGACGCTTATGTTGACTGTCTGTGAATTTTGGCGCTTCAAAAGAGAAATCTCCATTCACTTGCATTTTAAGGACCTACTGAGCTGAGATATTTTTCTGTTTTTCTTCAAATGTGTTCTGCTGAAGAAAGTCATAAGGTCACGAAAGAAAGTCACATCATGAGGGTGTGTAAATAATGAGAGAATTTTCATTTTTGGGTGAACTATCCCTTTAATTCCGGCCCCAGGTTGTGTGAGCTGGTGACTCAGACTGTGTCCCCCTTTGTCTCCCTGACTGCAGGAGAAACTGGAGCAGCAGTACGCTCAGAGCTACAAGCAGATTTCCATGCTGGAGGATGACCTGGTCCAAACGCGCGGCATCAAAGAGCAGCTGCACAAATATGTCAGGGAGCTGGAGCAGGCCAACGACGACCTGGAGAGAGCCAAGAGGTACACAAACACACATACTGAGTACCTGATATACCAGCTTTGTCTTTCTAAACTTGACCTAGAGTTCCTGCATTTCTAGACAACTTTTGTGCAAACAGTTTGGCTATAGCACAAGACTAGCTTGCATTTCACCAAGGTCTGACAAATCCATACCTAAAAACATAGCACAAGTCAGCGTATTTTAAATGGTTCTCTGGAATTCTACAGGGCCACCATCACATCTCTGGAAGACTTTGAGCAGCGGCTAAACCAGGCTATAGAACGGAATGCGTTCCTGGAGAGCGAATTGGATGAGAAGGAGTCGCTGCTGGTCTCGGTGCAGAGGCTGAAAGATGAGGCTAGAGGTAGTTTACTACAGACCACATTTCATTTTGCAGCATTGTCATTTAAAGAAATAGTGCACCCAAAAATGACAATTCTCTCATCATTTACTCCCCCTCATGCCATCCCAGATGAGAATGACTTTCTTTCTTCTGCAGACATAAATAGGTCCACACAATGCAAGTGAATGGTGGCCAATTGTTTTCCTCGCACATATTAACCAATTTTATGATGCTAGTAAACATAAAATGTAAATCTTAAGGCCATACTTTTGAAACGGTGTCTATTTTAATGTGTATTCCAGTGCTGTACCTTCACCATGTTATAAGTGTCGTACTGTAAATGTGTTTTTTACAGACGAAGATACATGTTGAAATGTTTGTCTCTGGTAATAGACAGAGCTGAATTTGTAATGAACCTTGCTTTTAGCTGCTGTTGGTGTATCAGTGCTAAATGTACTTGTTCTTGTAGACCTGAGACAGGAGTTGGCTGTACGAGAGAGGACGACAGATGTTTCCAGGATGTCGGCTCCCAGCTCTCCCACCTTAGACATCGATAAGATGGATTCAGCAGTGCAGGCCTCCCTGTCCCTCCCAGCCACACCCGTAGGGAAGACCATCGAACATCCTTTCATTGCTCCGAAAGGTAGACGCCCCCTTTTCCTGTTCAGCAGGTTTTTTAAGTATGGTCACTATGCAAGTTTTCTCTGCCCCTGCAAGGGCTGCTGTTTATAAGTTTTAAATAACAAAAAGTTATTCAAAATGCATAGTCTGCTGCGCTTTGTATTGAGTTTAAACTGAGAAGTTTAGTCAAGTCAAACGTCTTTTTGCTGCACAGATTTGCTGGTCAGAGTTCACAAAACCTCATTACATGACCAGTACAAAAACTTTACTTAAAGCATAGATTAAATGTCTGCGCAGTATGCGTTTGCACTCTCCCATGTTTCCATGTGTTTGAACTGAAGTGGACAAAACGCAAGTCTGTCCACCCCATAAATGCCTGCAGGAACATGTATTTTCACATTCATGTTGCCTTATTTTATTTTATTTTTTTTATGAAGCATTGACCAATGGCTATGGAAACTCCTCCCTCACACCGTCTGCACGGATCTCAGCCCTTAACATCGTTAGTGACCTTCTGCGGAAAGTCGGGGTAAGTTCTGCTCTTCAAGTGTAAAAACTATCCCTACATGAATGACACTTTCACATTCAGACTACAGAAGATGTTTGTAATACCTATCTGCTCAACAACAAGTTTAACACTAGATATGTACAAATGGAAAAAAACATGGGAGGTTTTTTTTTGTTTTTTTTTGTTTTTTTTTTTGCAGGCTCTGGAGTCTAAACTAGCTGCCTGTAGGAACTTTGCCAAGGATCAGGCAGCAAGGAAAAATTACACAGGAAATGGAAACCTCAGCAACAGCAGTGCAACAAAGTTCTCTCATTCACTGCACACTACGTATTTTGATAAGACGTAAGTGTTCGGAATTTCTTTTCTGGCTGCTTGTGTATCATTTATATTATCACTAGCAAAAAAGTATCAAAATGTACTTTGTGTTTAATTGGCCTTTGGGGTTGGGGGGGAGGGAGGTGGAGGGTTGGAGCAGGCATTCTTTTATAAAAACAAGAAAATGAATGAACTTTGAAAAATCCTTTTAATGACCTTTATTCAGTTGCAGGTAAAAATTTCTTGAAGGTTTTTTTTTTTTTTTTTTTTAAGTATTTAATTCACTGACAGAATTACCCAAGAATAGACATTACAATATGGTTATTTAATACATAAGAAAATTTGTATTGATTTTCCCAAACAATTTACTATATCGTGATATCGTTATCGTGATATAAAATTACTCGTATCGTGATATAAGATTTCGGTCATATCGCCCACCCCTTAACAGAGCATCACAGATGTGAGATAATGCTTAAATATAGTTCCTATAGATTTATTAGTAGTAGTACAGTGAATATTACATAACTATACTGTAGTGATATATTTCCGTCTTTTCCATTTTAAATTGAGCTTTTATTTTGGCAAAGCTTTTATTTTGAAATGTTTGTGTTGTTTTACAATAGCTTCTCACCTCCGGAAAAGCAGGTCGCTACATGACCCAATGTGATTATTACTGCAAAAGGCTGCTATTTACTAAAATAAAAATGTAGTCTGTATGTGCTTCTCACTACAAATTAATTGTATGTGAATTACATTTACATTTGTAAATGCTCTGTTCGCTGTCGCTGAATTAGCGCTCTGCGAGCTGTTATCTGCTACAAACAGACATCAATGCTCATAGTGGTGTTTTCCGTGTATGAGCCAAGGAGCTCTAAAACGAGTAGCTTGCATCAGCACAGCACCAGCTCCACATATTCACAAGCACACATTTGAAGTGCGCAGCACATGCAAACTATATATTTATCTCATTAAATCGCAGCCTTTGGGTTTTAATAATCACACTAGGACATAACATTTTCATTGTACACTGAATGTTTATGGAATGACATTCGTACGTTAGATGGTATCATTATTTTTATTTTTTCGTGTATCTGAGCATTTCTACGAGCATGAGTACTGAATATGAGCACTGTATTGGACCTCATTCTTATACCAGTATCGTAACGGGACATCCCTAATATAAATTTTATTTACATTGTCAATAATTTTCTATTTTATTACTATCGATGGGGCCCTAATATGAACCATTATTTTCTTTGAAATAGGAGCACCATGTAACTACCATGCTATATGGATATGGTTATCATTACCATTGTATTACCATCTGATGTCATGACATCTTCTCATCACTGTTCTTCACAGGACTATGAATGGGCTGGATCCCAGCACCCTGACCACCATGGCTTCCCCACGTGCCGTGTCCCCTCCCGGCATGCTCCCTCTCAGCGTATGAGAGACTTTCCCTGCAACCTCCATACAAGCCCGACACCCCATGAACATGGAGAGGACACTTGAAAGTGTGTGTGCCTGAGAGTATGAGCGTGTGTTAGAGAGACTGCTGAAATGACGTGCCTCACGCGTGTCTGACAGATACATGTCAGGCGCAAGGGTCTGTTCCTGTGACCGTGTGGCTCTGTAGACCTCAGTTCTGACGAGGTGTCAGCATTTCCCAGTTTTATCTTCACCTAAAGCCAGCAAAAGGACAAAGGTCTGCGTCAGACCACCGCTTCTGTACGAGTTCATTTTAGTGTGTTGCACAATTTAAATATGTTTAGCAGATGGAAAAAATTGTGAAAAAAAAATGAAAAGGGATTTTCTTTGAGGTGAACGTCACTGTATGTTGAGCAATGCGTGTGTGTGTTAAGGGCACGGTGGGGATCAGAAGTAAATCTAGACGTCCCCTCAGCCTTGAATGACTGAATTACATGTTCACTTTATCTGCTCAGTTCCATAATTCCTAAAACACACGTTTACTGGGTCAAGATTCCTCACGCTGCAAAGGGAATGATGGCATCGGCCTACACAAATACTGTTTGACTATAATTCTGCTTTGACTGTAAATCAATATCTGTGCAATGTGACCATCGTCACTTGAGTTGTCAGTGGATAAACCTCATTTCTATCCCATGTGCCTCTGGATCTGCTGTTGAGTTTGATATTCACTGTTTATTTATTTCACTTGAGGAGCGCAAGCCAACTTTTGTTTATCACAGTGTTTAAGTTCAGTTCTTTAATGGCAAACTTTAACATAAGTTATAGTAGCACTTGTTAAGTGTTAATTTTCTCATGTAGTCTTTGATTACACATAGTTAACATGCACTTTGTTGGCTATTTTGTTATATTTCATGTATATAGATTTGTAAACATAGCAGCAGTGCCCAGTTAAGTCTGTAGATACTAAAAGAGGGCCAATGAGCTGTTTAATTTATTTCAGAATGTTTATGGCATGTTTTGACGAGGAGTGAGTTAGTCTTACATACTGTGCATTGGTTTAAAATCATATATCAAGATGTAAAAATTGTCTAATATGTGCAAATAAATAAAAAGGGGGAAAAAATGTCAAGTGAAGGTTTCCTTTGAAATTTGCTTGATGAAATGAATAATGATAATTCAGCAAATTGTTATTTCTATATGCAGTTTTCTGGAAATATTAGGACATTTTTAAAGGAATATTCCAGGTTCAGTACAAGTTCAGCTCAATCGACAGCATTTGTGGCATAATGCTGATAACCACAACAAATTTTGTCTGACTCGTCCCTTCTTTTAAAAAAAAAAAAAAAAAAGTCAAAAATTGAGGTTACAGTGAGGCACTTACAGTGAAAGTGAATGGGGCCAATTTTTGGAGGGTTTAAAAGAAGAAATGTGAAGCTTATAATTTTATAAAAGCACTTACATTTATTCTTCTGTTAAAACTTGTATATTATTTGAGCTGTGAAGCTGATTAAATCATTGTTTACCAGGAATAGAGGGTTTACAGCATTATGTCTTCATGGCAACTTAATTGTAAAATTGGCTATAGCTTTACACAGAAAATGTTAGTAAGTGATTTTATCACACTAAAATCAACAAATTGTTTATGCCTTGTGGCTATACTTTTAAAATAGTTAATATTTTAACGTTCAAAATTTGGCCCCATTCACTTCCATTGTAAGTGCCTCACTGTAACAGATTTTTATATATATATATATATAAGAAAAGGAGGGACGAGTCGAAATTAGTTTTTGTAGTAATCAACATTAGACTATGCCACAAAATAAATGTTGTCGATTGAGCTTAACTTTTATTGAACCCTAAATATTCCTTTTTAAAGTGTGATTTGTAGGCCTGGAAAAGTCAGGAATTTCTGTAGCAAATATAATTTTTTCTAGTTAAGCTCAACTCGATAGACATTTTCACTAGGAATTGCTCTTTAGTAAATAAAAGTCCCTAGCTGATAATAATGTTTGTCTCGAGAGAAAAAAAAAGAAACATAGAAATTAATTAGTCAATGTGTGAGGAAACTATAGCTTATAAGAAATAGCCTAACATTAACATGCTTTCAATTATTTTATAGTTATTTTTATTTACAGTAATGAGGTGGACTGCACCGTTCTCAGTAACTTGCACAATCCTGTTTTGCTAATATTACATTCCAGCAACATTCACTGCTGCCCCCTTGTGGTTCTTTGCAGCTGTGACCCATCACGTGACTTTAAATGGGCGCGAAGGAGGTCCAGGTGGTATTCTTCATTTAACCCCCAGTCTGCAAAAGTTGCCAATTATTACTCAGTGGAAATTAGAAACATCCCTTCAACTGAAGCCTGTATGCAGATTTGTTAGAATTGTTTGCTAAATTCCAATGAAACACACAGCATTGGTGTTTGCTGTTGATAGACATTTAATATGAATCTGTCAAGCACACCTGCTGAAACAACACAGCCTAAGCAGGTTCGCTAGTCTAAGCTGGTCCAACTGGCTGGTCAGTCAGGTGGTTTTAGAGGGGTTTTGAACACTTTAGATGATCAGGCTGGGAGACCAGCTAGCCTCCCTGGGAGCTAAACCAGCTTGGCCAGGTTGGGAGACCAGCTAAAAATAATAATAATAATAATAATAATATTAAAAAAATGTTTTAAACTCCTCTACAACCAGCCTGACCAGCTATGGCCAGGCTAGGTGACCAATTGTTCAAAACGTTTACTAACTTTTTAAGTTCATATGTAAATTGCATCCACGCTCTTAACAAACATCACTTGTACAAACTTATTCTGTTTGTACTAAGTGTACAAAGTAAGCCGTACATTGAATGTCAATGTTGGGGACTTAAAATAGTCCAGGCTGTTTCAAAACATCTATTCTTGTCTGTCCCTAAGGTTGCCAACTCCCCCATATTAGCTGGGACGTCCCGTGTTATGGCTGAAATGAAGATGTACTATATTTGGTGGCAAGATGTTTGAGGGGTATCAAGCAAGGCGGGCCTTTTAACCTCAAAATGTATCCTTTCACTCAGGGCCAGTACTAAGGTACTATATTTGGGGGAGCATTTTGATCTTTAGGGCGGGCAAGTTGTTGTCTCTTCATTGGACCTGAAAGGGGTTGTCAGAAGTTTCTTGAAAACTGAACATGACAAATAAATATTTTGTTTCAAAATAAATGTGATAATTTCAGGGTTTCTCATTAGCTGCATAAATATGCAACATTAGTTATTAAATGTTACATTACATCAAATTACTCCAAAATCAACCTTTTTAGACATTGCCTACAATGACCTCGTGGATCAAGAAAATTTGCGACCAGCATTGCAATTTTACTATTATCAAATTCACCCCAAAATAAAAAATTATATATATATATATATATATATATATATTAATAAACTAAAAGCATGACCATGATTGATACTATTTTCTTCGGTTTAAAGTGTCAGTACACATTCAGCGAGCCTGTTCAATATACAAATGGAAAATCAAAAGTGCAATATGACAATATTAACAAAACAACTTTACATCTCAGGTTAACTGTATGGAAATGTTGTTCATTTAACTTGTTTTATAGAATCTACACTGAAATATATATATATATATATTTAGTTGGCTAAAATCTCTATGAATTCTTAATAACAAGTAATTAAATGCCCACATAAGTTCCTTTTGACCAAACAAACGTGCATAAATGATCCAAGCGCAAGGGCTTATGGGTATTCCCCACAACCTCAGTACTGAGTTAGTAGTACTTCAAATCTTAATTTTATGGATTTGTAAGCTAAAGAAGTTCAAGGACCTCACAATTATTCATTTACTTTATGTAACTCTGTAATTCACTTTAAAATTGATATTTTGTGTTGTACACATTAATGAGAATGAATTAGAGCTAAAAATGTTATAAATATGTACATTTCTGAGTAGAAGCTATTTATTTTTATACCTTATGTTTGTTGAGCCAACAAACTGTTTTTCCAGTGCAGTCAGCTCTATGCTCAGTTAAAACAACTTCACATCTCAAGTTGACCAAACTCAAAATGTTAAGGCAGCACGAAAACGTACTTTTTTAAGTTGAAACTAAAAAATATATACATTTTACAGTGTAAAAAACTGATGAAATTTCAGAATATTACAAGAATAGGCTACTTTTTTGGAAGGCGACCCAATTGTAGTTTTACAACACCAAATGTAAACATATTTTTTTGGTACTGCTTTACACTTTCAGCACTACAAGACACCGAAAAATTTTCAACTACTGTATCTACTTAGATCAAGCACAAAGAGTGCTGAAGCCACAAAAACTCATAGACACTGCACAATGCATCAATTTCCCTTTAATAAATAGAAATATATAAATATATTACTGATTTTAAAAAGCCATATCTACACAAACTAAAAAAATTCAAATGTATAAGATTTAAGAGACTCCTAAAACATAATTTAAGGCATCTATAAATAAAAACATACACATTCCTAGTGTATTCTACATTCATTTGAGTGCAGAACGATCAGAAACTAAATGACAGTAATATTACCATTAATCACAACTGGCCTTTGTCAGTCATCATAAACTAAAGCAAAAACTGAAATTATATATTTTTTATTACATATTTTTGTTTGTTTGTTTTTTGTGTATGTGATGATTTGGAATGATTTCAACTCATAAAATTCTCATTTGGCACCATGTTATACAAAATGACTATGAAGATATAATGTTTTAATTAGCGATTTGTTTTTCACACAAAGGTATCGATTAACTTCAGAAGACATTACTTAATCGACTGGAGTCATGTGGATTACTTTGATGCTGCCTAAATATGCTTTTTGGACCGTCAAAAATGGGTGTCCATTGACTTGCATTGGATGAAGCTAAAAACCTGGGATAATCTCGTAAAAATCTAAAATCCTGTTCGGATGAAGAAAGAAGGTCATATACATCTTGGATGGCCTGAGGGGGAGTAAATTATCAGCAAATTTTCATTTTTGGGTGAACTATTCCTTTACGAATGACTGTAATGGATTCACCACTCATCAGAGGATGAGGGGAAAGTGGTGCAGAGGTAAGAGATTTTATCATGTGTTGTTATTGAACAAAATCACTGTTCTGAAATGTACTCAAGGCTAGTGTACCACAACCCTGTTCCTGGAGGCACACCAACAGTACACATTTTAGATCTCCCTGATCCGATGTGTCATTTCAAGTCTTGTTGTCTCTACTAACAAGCTGATGAGTAGAGTAGGAAATTGTGTTCTGTTGATGTGCTTACCACAGGAACAGGGTTGGGAAACACGGTGGTCGTTGCAGCCCGACTCACATATCAGTCTCAATGTCTCTGACATTAATACTTTTTAAAGGCACTTGACTATAATCACAATCAGTGGTCAACTTAATGCTTGGCTTTTGAAAATGAATGTCTTTTGGACAAAAGGACTTCTTAGCCTCTTTGTCTTTCTGTCTGTCCAGCCAGTAGAAGGACAACATGATGAAGAGACCAGCTGTGGACACAGTTACACTGCAGGCAAAAAAAACATAAGCGTATTGCTTAGTGCTGTCAACCAGGATTCCTGTAAAAAACAAAACAAAACTCAATGTCAGAAGCCAATCTGCTGAAACTTTGGTTCATTTTCATTAGTTTTCTCCATAGTCATTTCAAGAAATTCTCCAGAAAAAGAGTTCCAAGCCAGCAAACCAACCAGGTTTGACATGAATTGCAACATTACAGCATTAGTTCAGAGCAAAAGTTTTTCAAGAGTTAAAAAGACAGAACTATGTGACATCTTTTATGAGGGAATAAACTACTCAACCCATGAAGTATTGTGAATGATATTGCTTTATCGAATCTGCAGCAACGGTACAAAATAAAACTTCTGAATATAAGTTATTGAGTGAGTTTACATGGACAGTCTTACATAGGTTATGCTTAGTATGCCAACATCGTGTTTGCCAGACAGTTTGAGCCAAAACTGTTGGGTACACATAGAATTTTGGCCCATTACCACGTTTTCGTGTTTAATGTAAATACCTTTACCGGCATTCTTACCAACCAGTGGTGTAGTCCTACAAAAAGTGGTTTACTATTGCCTAGTCCCTGTTCATTTCAGAGTTTTTGAAAAGCAGCTCCATCATTTGCAATGCTTTATGAGAGCTGGTAGTCACTGTTATGCTCTTTTGCGATGATTCCCATTTTTCTATTCAGGATTATGGGTAGTATAGTTCTTCACCAAGAATCTGTCAAGTAAACATTGTTTTTAAAGGCTCAATGATGTGATGCTCTTTTTTTTTTTTTTTTTTTTTTTTTTTTTTTGTCCAGATAGTTTTAAAACTACATTAAATGCAATTCACAAAAAAAATAAAATAAAAAAAAAATTGCTTAAATCTACCGCAATGATGAACATTTTTGAGTTCAAAGTCATTTAGAAATTTTTTCTGGGGCTTAAAAAAGTAGTGTAACTGTCCTGAGAAAGTAAAAATAAAGAAATAAAATAAAAGTCTCATTAAAAGCTGAAATGATTGAAAAAATAAATGCTAACATGAGTAGTTTGGAATAATATTTTAAAAAATTTTTTATAGCAGTTACATTTTTTATTTTTTTATTTATTAAATATGATTCATATATGAAAAACATCTGTCCACCAAATCAAAGTCAATTGGTGTAACTAACATGCAGGATGCTATTTTGTTGTCATGTGACAAGAAAACCTTAAAATAGAGATGACCTCTTTGGACCCTCATGGCTGTGATTTATTTAATTTATTTTGATTAGATATTTTGACATTTGTATTAAAATGCACATTTGGTTCAGGTTCCATACGAGTATCCGCAAGAAAATGTCTTGATATTTGTCAATCAAAAATATAATATATCTGCTGCGTTTGGTGACCGCATTACCACCTCAGGGTGTGCATTATTTTTCAATAATTCAACGGTCTGTTGTCAATTATTCCTTCACACACACACACACACACACACACACACACACACACACACACACACACACATACTGTATATATATATATATTCCCATCATCTCGGACAAATTAATTTGTCAATGACCCAAAAATCACACTTGTGGCTAGTGGCTTCTAAATAAGCATATATCATAGATTAACAACCTTGGAGCTCATTGTAGATCTCTTTTGTAAATTTATTTCTCTATGAATAAAATGAATGGGATTTTTACTTTTGAAACTTTACTGGACGAGACAGTGCAGTGATAGCTTCATTGCTTGATCATGCACTCGCTAAGGGTCAATCAGCACCACAACAGTGAGAGCAGGCATTGCCGCGTGACATTTGAGTTCCCATGGCAGTGGTAACCGGAGAGGCCTCTCTCAGTGCTTGATGTACTGCCCCTATAAAAGCCTTTCTGGAGACCAGCCCGCAGAAGAATCGACTATCTTGTAACATAACATAAGGTCAGGTTTGAACTACTCTCAATTCGATCACATGACCCTCACAGCACCTCAATAATATACACGCAAACTGAAAAGGTGGACATAAAAATAATTTTCCTCACGACTTCACCAGAAAAAGCCTACACCAGCAAGGGAATCTTTTCAGCATGGTCAAACATGCAAGGACATGTACATTACCTGCTAGCGGTGGGCCAATCAGTAGCATAAAGCTGTCCATTAGGCTGATGAGGCCCAGGGCGGATGGGAAGCGGCTCATCTCGACTGTGTCCATCAGTACAGTGAACAACAAGGAGCCAATGAGGCTCATGGAAATGCCAAAGACTATAACATAAGTCAGTAGTGCTGGGAAACTTGTGGCTATCCCACAGATGCAGTTGCTTATCCCGTTGATCAATACTGCCATTGCAAACAGGTAGACGAAGCCATGGCTTCCTCGGAAACGAGGCAGCCCTAACACCAGTGCTGCCACTGGACGAACAATGATGTTGACCAGGCCGAGGATGGCAATCAATAGAGCTGCTCGGTCCTGCTCTATATCGTACATGGTGGCATGTGGAACCAAGTAAACTAGTGGAACCATGAAGCCCAGCATCATCCAAGTTACCCCAAGAGCAAAGGCACGGAAGCGAACGTTACTGCACAGGAGGTCGAAAGCCATGTGTCTGCGCAGGAAAGGCATGACGGTGGAGATAGTGGTCCGCAGGCAAACTTTCAGACCCTCTTTTTCCTGATGAATGGAAAGCAGTATTATTGTCGTTCTTGTCATTCACCCAAAAATAAAGATTCTCTCATCATTTACTTACCCTCATGCCATCCCAGATGTGTATGACTTTCTTTCTTCTATAGAACGCAAATTAAGATTTTAGAAGAATATATCTGCTCTATTCAATGAAAGTGAATGGTGGCCAGAACTTTAAAGCTCCAAAAAGCATATAAGTCAGCATAAAAGTAATCCATATGACTCCAGTGGTTTAATCCATGTCTTCTGAAGATATATGATAGGTAAGGGTGAGAAACAGATCAATATTTACGTCCTTTTTTACTATAAATCTGCACTTTCAATTTAAGTTCTGAAATCTTTATTTTTTTGGCAATTCGCATTCTTCGTGCATATCGACACCTACTGGTTGGGGCTGGTCAAAGGTGGAGATTTATATTAAATATCAATTCCATGTTTCTCACCCACACTTATCATATCGCTTCTGAAGATATAGATTAAACCACTGGAGTCTTGTTGGTTACTTTTATGCTGCCTTTATGTGCTTTTTGGAGCTTCCAAGTTTTGTTCACCATTCACTTGCATTGTATGGACCTACTGAGCTGAGATCTTCTTCTAAAAATCTTTGTTTGTGTTCTGCAGAAGAAAGAAAAGCAGGTAAATCTGGGATAGCATGAGGATGAGTAAATGATGAGAGAATTCCACCTAAATTAGGCCACAGAAACGTGTCACTATGCTCAGAGCCCCTGAACATTCTGCCTCTTACCAGTTAACAGTTTGTGGTTTTGTTTTTATTACTATTATTTGTATTTAGTTATTTAAATCAACCCCTGCTTCCAAACTGTGGACAAACAGTTGTTTTGGTTTCGAAAATGTGAAAAGCTAACATTTGAATTTTAAAAGCAACATTTTATACTTTCTGCACACAGTATATACAGTAGCATACAGTACATTCATACATTTATATTTGCTTTTATACCCTTCAATTTGCACATTGTTTGGAAGAGAATATTGGAATAGACTTTATCTGCTTAATCAAATCAATAATTGACAGAATAATCATGATCAAAATAGTCATTAGTTGCCTTTTTTTTAGATTTACATTTAATTGCAATTAATGGTGAATAATACTGGATGAAAATAAAAGAATGTCACTTCATGTCACTTAGATATGTCTTTGTTTTCTGGCTTTAAATCTACTCTAACATAATTTAAATACATTTTGACACGTTAATGTTGGGTGGATCGCATATCGCATTTTTCCTCCATATCATGCAGCCCTCCTGAAAAAGTCCAGCTAAACTGAAACTAGAAAACGCTGACATTTTTTTTTTTTTTTAAATAAATAAACTCTTAAACCGAGTGAAATCTAACAAAAACTAAGATAAATTAAACTAGAATTAAAAAATAGAAGAAGAAAAAATCTAAACTATAATTATACCCTAATGGAAAGGTAATTGGTTTGTGGCAATTGGTTGGTTCTTCCTTCTGTCTTCGGTTTGGTCCCCAGGGGTCGCATCACGGCCCCACAAACACAGCAGTTCAGTAGAACCCCTCCCAGCACCAGAAAGCTACCCCGCCAACCAAACCTGCTGAGCATATAGTTGGCCAGCAAGGGTTGGGTACTCAGACCGAGTGCAGTGCCAGTAGAAGACAAGGCATTGGCAAAAGCCCTGCGATGCACAAAGTAATGTCCCACCATGGTGACCGATGGCTGGAAAGACAAACAGAATCCCATTCCTGAGAAGAAAAGATTATAATGATTTCAATATTTATTCTGTGAAAAAAATATTCATTTAGGATGTTTACATTTTTACATCTGTAAATTACGCACTTGTTATTGCCATTGGCTGATTGGTAATGTAATCAAGAATGTAATCATGCAATCAATAAATAACTGTAATCTGATTACACACAAGTACTTACAATGTAATCCAAATACAATTACTTGATTAATCTGATCACGTAATCCAGATTTCATGTAATCCGTTACTACCCAACACTAATAGACCCTGATTCCACATGGTATTAAGATGCGTTTCGTGAGATCCGATCACATGTGGTCAGGTGAGACACATCGCTGTTTACACCTGGTCGCTTAAATGTGTCTCCTGTGACCACTTGTTTTCGGATTTGGAGGGGATGGCCTCTGAATTCATGACGACATACATCAATATGTCAGTGTGTTACTGCATGAAAATAAACCACAACAAAGTCAGAAAAGACAAAGAAAGCATGAAAAAAATGGCGAGATTGATTGATTGACAGGTGAGGGGTGGTGCTTCGCTGCTGTCCGGGACGCATACAGGACGGATTAGCGTTTACACCTCAAATGTGATGTGGTTACATGTGTTTTTGGCAACATTCGCATGTGTTTTCTGTAATCCGATCACAAAACATTTTAGACCCCATTTACACCTGTATTTAGCACTGACCACGTGATCGGATCACCGAAAACGCATCTTAATACCAGGTGTAAACGGGGTCATAGTAAGCGGACTAATAACTGGAAATAAACTAGTGAGAGTGTGAAAAGTGTGTTAAATAAATAATCTACAGGGCCAACAGTGCCCACAGTTGAAGAAACACCCAAATACGCACCTGTTATTATGCCAGCAGTGATATACAGCTCTGCCATTGTCTGTGCAAATGAGCTGGCCGCCATTCCCACCCCGCTCAGTATCCCGCCAATAATTATTGTTGTGCGGCAACCACAGCACTCCACAAGAACACTGCATATGGGGCCTGTGTAAAAACAATGGCATTGTAATATGAATATGGTTAGTTGCAAACAAACAATACACAGTGTGCATGTAATAGCTGCATTTGACTTACAAATGTATCCCTTTTATCATTACACATATGCAGATGATGAAGCACACTAGTTTTTCCTCAAACACAAGGCTATTTACATTTGCCATTACAGTCTAGTATTCACGCATTGACAGGGAGGTTTGAATTTTATTATTATTGAATCAGGTTGCCCTTCCCATGCAGGAATACTGTGCTGTATGTAGGATCTGATTTACTCAAGTAAGCACGGCGAAGTCTGAATGGGCGTTAATTAATGCTGGGTGATATGCCTTAAAAAAATCATATATATCTTGATAATTATGCATTTGCTCTGAAATGGCTCAAAACTGATTTTTTTTTATTTTTTATTTTTTTTATCAGAGGAACCGTTTTTTAATCCAAAAAGCCACTGTAGCCACGTAGATTCAATATTTTAAAGACATTACATGAAAATCTATTAAAAAATAATTAGTTTTTCACAAAATAAACAGAAGGGAGAATGAAATTCAATCATTTTCATTGATATGCACTTTTATATTTATATTTCATATACATTGATTTATAGTAGCTTAATAAAAAGCATTATTTACCTTTAAATGATTTATTACAACCCCAATTCTGAAAAAGTTGGGACATTCGAGTGTTTACCACTGTGAAGGAGTGATTTGTAAATTATATTCACCCTTTGCTATACTGAAAGCACTACAACTACACATTATATGATGTTTTACCATGTGAATTTCATTGTTTTGTTTTTTTAGGTACAGTAATTTCAAATCAGATGATTGCAACACACTCCAAAGTTGAGTGTTTACCACTGTGAAACATCACCATTTGTTCTGTTAACACTTATTAAGCATTTAGGCACTGAAGACACATGTTTAAGTTTAAAAAAGTGGAATTTTCCCTCATTCATCCATTATGCAGGTCTTTAGCTGTACAGGGTTTTCATTGCCATATTGTGCACTTCATAATGCACCACACATTCTCAATTGAAGATGCTCAGGACTGCAGGCAGGCCAATCTAGCACCCGCACTCTCTGCTTATTCGGCCAGTATGTGGTTTGAAGTTGTCCTGCTGAAAATGCTGGGACGTCCCTGGAAAAGACGGTGCTGGATGGCAGTATATACTGCTCCAAAATTTTTACATATCTGTCTGCCTTAATGGTGTTCTCACAGTTGTGTGAGTTACCCATGCTATGGGCACTGACACACCCCTGGCCCATACAGACACTGGCTTTTGGACCTGACAGCTGATAACCATTTCGGCATGGAGAACACAACGTTTTTCAAAAACTATTTGAAATGTGGACTCATCGGACCAAAAAACACAGTTCCACTGTTCTACTTTCCATCTAAGATGAGAACGAGCTTAGAGAAGTCGGCAGCACTTCTGGACAGTGTTGATGTAGGGCTTCTGCTTTGCACAGTAAAGTCTTAACTTGCATCTGTGGATGCAACGGCGAATGGTGTTGACTAACAAAGGTTACTAAAGTAATCCCAAGCCCATGTTCATGATATCCATTACAGATGAATGATGGACAGTGGACAGTGGTGACAGTGGTGTCTGAAGGATCAGAGATCACGCACATTCAGAAGTGGTTTTCATCTTGCCCTTTACGCACCGAGATTTGACTAGATTCCTTGAATCTTTTAACTATATTGTGCACTGTAGAGGGTAAAATGCCCAAAATCCTTCCAATTTGTCTTTGGGAAACATTGATCTCAAAGTGCTGGATTATTTGCTGAAGCATCTCTTGGCAAATTGACAAGTCTCAGATGATCCTTGCTCTTGAAGGACTAGGCTGTTTTTGGAGGCTCCTTATACAGTATACAGTACTATGACAAAGTTGCCTCACCTGTTTACATCTGTTTCACATCGCCTTGTTATTTTAACTCGTCAAATTGTTATTAGCCTTAAATTGAAATTCACAAGGTAAAACATCATATAATATGTAGTTGTAGTCTTTTCAATATACCAAAGGGTGAATATAATTTACAAATCACTACTTTTTTGTTTTTAGTAGCATTTTTCATACTGTCCTAACTTTTTTGGAATTGGGGTTGTAATCCATTTTTGTGAATGAACAAGGTGTGCAAAGCTACTTCACTGACTTATTTTTGAAACCCAGTTGAACATTGCATTATACTAAATTATTACTGTGGGGCACGTCAGGTTGACTATAATGCTGAATAATCATTATTATTCTGATTATTAGATTTGCATTATAGACACAGACACCGAGGAAGGCCATGAGGCCGAAATGTCTGTGTTCTCCTGTTCTGTGAGATATAAAATAAAATGTAGAGAAATTGAGAAAAAGGAGTGCAGATCATTTTGTTTTTTTAGACTGTTTAAGGTTTATGGCTCTACGCACCCTGAACTAATAGAGTGCAGTGATTCCATCTCTTTGATTAGATTTGTGTTATACAATAGTAATATATTTCTGTCCTGTTTACTTCACCTTCATCTGGGGCTTTTATTTTGACAGTGAAAGTGCTGTCGTATTTACTTCAACTTCACAAGGAGCTTTTGTTTTGACACAGAAAAGACAGCGTGTATTTGACTGTTTACAATGTTTTGTGTTTCCTGAAATGCTGTAATCTCCTCCTTTTCTGTTATTCTGTGCCATGTTTGTAAATAGGTATAATAACTTGTAGCGATTCCTAATGTTTGGAATTGCACGAATGCTTGAACTTGCATTACTTTGATTTCACAGTGCAGGTGAACTGATCTGAAGGCGCCGCCATGCGCGTGCACACAGGACAGCGCTTCACCAGTTTATTCTGAATTGCACACAGACCATGTTTATCTGTCTTTAAATTGCAGCCAATTGTGGAATTATTAATCACAAATGACCAACTCGCCATTCTGATGTTATTTTGATTACTTGTGCAGCCCTGAAGGATCGTGAAATTAGTTTACTGATGCGCTCTTTATGAAACTTAATGGTTAAATAAAAGCACTTTAAAATCATAGCGATATTCACGATATTGGTCAATTTTACATCGTCAGCAAAATTATTGCGATTATATCGTTAATATTCGATATATTGACCAGCCCTACCTTTAATAGAGAAAGATGATTTCTGTACCAAGAATAGTATAGTTGCATCATCTGCAGTACCAACATCTGGCCAATGTTAATCAGCTCAACCTTAACTACAGATAGTCCATCCCAAACTCATGCCATTGAGCCAGAAGCTGACTTGACATGTCACATCGCTCAAACAAACAAGAGCATTGTTTCGAAAGCACCACAGAGACTCAGTGTTAACACTCTTCAGGAAATTGGCCAACAAATGACTTGCTTATAGTGGCTTTCTCTGCTCATTAAACTGGGATAAGAAAAATATTACTAACATCAAATAAAACAAAATTAAACATCAAAACATCCAAAACACTTCACCTTTGAACCGATGGCTGTTTTCCTGATGCAGCTATCTAGGTGGGCATTTCATCAAATCTCAAGATGCAGAGTATGAAAACAAGTGTCACAGAATATCATCATCACTTTACCCCCTTTACTTTGTTTTAAATGAGAAACTTGATTATACAACTCATTTGATATGATACTTTGCACAGCGGTTAATACAGTGCAAATTACTTCTGATCTCCTCTAAACCTCAAGAGAGATTGAACATCAGCCTTACTTAAATGAACGCTTTTGGTGCCATGCTGCTGTGTGACAATAAACTCAAGAGATCACCTTAACTGTCTTTGGCACTATCCTGTCCAGCACAGAGAAAGGGGTGGAAAGACAAATAAACATTTCTCACAAAAGAACAATGGTATCTTGACTGTTTCAGGGTCAGTTCTAGAGTACAACAACAACTCCCTTGCTGGACTCGGTGCTTTTTGGTCAAACATAACATAAGCTGCATTGCATCACTGCTCTCTACACACTCTGGGGTAAATTCACTAAGAAGAAATTGTACCCGGTAAAAGTGCCATTTATTTGCACATGCTGTCTGTGCTGGTTTAGTGGCCGATTTGCTAAAGAAATTGTGCAGATTAGGCAACGGCCAAAAAAAAACGGTGCAGACGCAATTTGCATGCCGCAGTCCCGATCTTGGTTCTGAATGCTATCACGAAGGATGCAGCAGATGACCAGAATCTGACACACTCTGCCCATGACTGAACAATATCACTCCACAGCTGTGTTCAAGACACCCGAATAATTTCTTTAACATGCCGAATGTGCGCTTGACTACGCCGTGCATCTGGATATATATCAGGTTATAATGCTCTTCTCCATCATTTAATCATTATTTGATGAATTACTGCTGCCATGATCAGTGGAAAATGTACACAAACATCTCTTTGAAATAAAATTCAGTTTACTGCCTGCTTTCCTCGGGTGGTAATAGTGCACTGTTCATTGCCATATTATAATGACTCATGCAGTGCTATTTCTGCAATGACTGCACCTGTTTAAACTAGATTGGGGGTGGTAAGTAAATAAGACCTAGGTGGCGCTGAAATACCATGCACAAAATTGGCCAAACTGTTTAGTTAATTCACCCCTTTAGAAGGTAACACTCAAAAAAATGTGCTAATTTATAAGCCCTGGAAGAGTCCACTTTACCGTATGCAGAGTCGGAAGATTACAGAATTTTGAGTATGATGACATTATGTACTTTTGTGAATAAATATAAAATAAATAACTATACTTTCATATATACATGTATAAAATACATCCAAATGTATTTATATACAATATATATATTATCAGTTTAAATTAATTTAAAACATATTTGTCATCCTCAAAAGCCCTATATAGAAATGTAAAAAAGCCCTGAAAATAAATGACAGTTGTGATTTTACTATGAAAATAAATGTGATTTGATTCATTTACAATATGTATGTTTTTTTTCTAAACTGCCATGTGACCCATAGCAATGCATTGTAATGGTGACATACTAAATCTGGTCAACATGATCACATGGGAAATCGACATAATGCGTCTGATGTTTCCGTATCATGAAACCGACCCCATTCTGCCATATTACTGATAAGCACCATCTTCCATCAGATATTTTGTTTCAGGGAAAACCTGGTCAACTTTCCCTGTGGCAACACTGATAGCATGTTGTGCAAGCAATCTCTGAGATGGAGGTTCTCATCCTGTGGGAACCAGGAAGTAATCGCGTTCACATAATTAATGATAAGGGTGATTTGAAGGTTGAATTTTCGCTCTAACACCCTGTTTACACCGGGCACGTCTGTTGACGTGACGCAACAGCTTGAGGCTGTCTACACTGGACACATCAACACAAACGTTCTAAACCGCTTAATTTGTGTAGCAGCAACAGCGCATGCAGTGCAAAATGGAACGGGACACCCGTTTATTGTCAGCGCGATGGACGCGTCACAATGGATGCTTCCAGTGTAGACAGGATCATATATTATAATGGGGTTATATTTCTTTTGACATGATGTGCCGCTCATGTCTGGTGTAGTCAGGGTCTAAGATTACTCTTTTACTCCACTGATGGTTAGGTTTAGGGTTGGGGTATGGGTCAGGGGTGGAGTTACAGCTTTTTACGATTAAGCAAGATTTTGAAAACAGGACTCATTTTGTCAAAACACTACACACAATTTACACAACACACAAGTAGCAGAACACCTGAGATATTTTGCAAAATGAAACTCTTCATTCAAAACTTTACAATCATTTATAAAAACCCAATTTTGACACCATATGTAATGAATGAGGCTGGTATCCCTTCAGCCGACTGCCAGAGGGAGCCCTCTCCAGAATACTGACACTGAACCGTTTCTTTTATAGTGATTTCCTGTTTGTATCATATAAATAGCCATGCCTTGCCATTGTGACCTTGCGAAGTATTGCCAGTTTTACTGCCTTCCCAAATGTTATTCTCATTGCCTACTTATGACCATTGTGCCTGCTTTACTGGATTACCGAGTCTGGATTACTGTTTTGCTCTGTTTACCTGGTTGGACTGATTACCTGTTAACAACTACTTTGCCTGCTTCACGACTACGTCTCTGCCTTGTGTTTTGGATTTGTATGCTGATTGTAAATACAGTGCATCCGGAAAGTATTCACAGCACTTCACTTTTTCCACATTTTGTTATGTTACAGCCTTATTCCAAAATGGATTAAATTCATTATTTTCCTCAATTCTACAAACAATACCCCATAATGACAATGTGAAAGAAGTTTGTTTGAAATCTTTGCAAATTTATTAAAAAAATTAATAAATAAATAAAAATCACATGTACATAAGTATTCACAGCCTTTGCTCAATACTTTGTTGAAGCACCTTTGGCACCAATTACAGCCTCAAGTCTTTGAGTATGATGCTACAAGCTTGGCACACATATTTTTGGGCAGTTTCTCCCATTCTTCTTTGCAGGACCTCTCAAGCTCCATCAGGTTGGATGGGGAGCGTCGGTGCACAGCCATTTTCAGATCTCTCCAGAGATGTTCAATTGGGTTCAAGTCTGGGCTCTGGCTGGGCCACTCAAGGACATTCACAGAGTTGTCCCATAGCCACTCCTTTGTTATCTTGGCTGTGTGCTTAGGGTCGTTGTCCTGTTGGAAGATGAACCTTCACCCCAGTCTGAGGTCCAGAGAGCTCTGGAGCAGGTTTTCATCAAGGATGTCTCTGTACATTGCTGCATTCATCTTTCCCTCGATCCTGACTTGTCTCCCAGTTCCTGCCACTGAAAAACATCCCCACAGCATGATGCTGCCACCACCATGCTTCACTGTAGGGATGGTATTGGCCAGGTGATGAGCGGTGCCTGGTTTCCTCCAGACATGACGCTTGCCATTCAGGCCATAGAGTTCAATCTTTGTTTCTCATGGTCTGAGAGTCCTTCAGGTGTCTTTTGGCAAACTCCAGGCGGGCTGTCATGTGCCTTTTACTGAGGAGTGGCTTCCGTCTGGCCACTCTACCATAGAGGCCTGATTGGTGGAGTGCTGCAGAGATGGTTGTTCTTCTGGAAGGTTCTCCTCTCTCCACAGAGAAATGCTGGAGCTCTGTCAGAGTGACCATCGGGTTCTTGGTCACCTCCCTGACTAAGGCCCTTCTCCCCCGATCACTCAGTTTGGCCAGGCAGCCAGCTCTAGGAAGAGTCCTGGTGGTTCCAAACTTCTTCCATTTATGGATGATGGAGGCCACTGTGCTCATTGGGACCTTCAATGCTGCAGAAATTTTTCTGCACCCTTCCCCAGATCTGTGCCTTGATACAATCCTGTCTTGGATGTCTACAGACAATTCCTTGGACTTTATGGCTTGGTTTGTGCTCTGATATGCACTGTTAACTGTGGGACCTTATATAGACAGGTGTGTGCCTTTCCAAATCATGTCCAATCAACTGAATTTACCACAGGTGGACTCCAATCAAGTTGTAGAAACATCAAGGATGATCAGTGGAAACAGGATGCACCTGAGCTCAATTTTGAGTGTCATGGCAAAGGCTGTGAATACTTATGTACATGTGATTTTATTTATTTATTTATTTATTTATTTATTTTTTTTTCGTTTTTTATTTTTAATAAATTTGCAAAGATTTCAAACAAACTTCTTTCACGTTGTCATTTTGGGGTATTGTTTGTAGAATTTTGAGGAAAATAATTAATTTAATCCATTTTGGAATAAGGCTGTAACATAACAAAATGTGGAAAAAGTGAAGCGCTGTGAATACTTTCCTGCACTGTAAACTTCCTGCATTTGTATTCTACCTTCGCCTCCATGTCGAGTCCCTCACAGAATACTTCACCACCAATGAATCCAGCAGAAGTTTCTCAGCTCCCAGGCTGCATTCGCTCACCAGAGCAAACTGCTTAAAAGTTTCCAGGAACAGTTGGACCACCTAAGAGCTGCACTTGAGAACCTCACCCGCTATATCCGCTCTCTTCCATCTCCACAAGCTACACCGGTAAGTTTCGCTCTTCCTGATAAATTTGATGGCTCGCCAGAAAAATGTAAGGGATTTTTGTCAATGTAAAGTCTATTTCTCCAATCAACAAGAGTCTTTCAGTCAGGAGTCCAAGAAATGTGCATTTATGATGACGTTACTTACCAGTAAAGCGCTAGACTGGGCCTCTGCTGTTTTAGAGTGATAATCGGCTTCAAACGTAATTTGATTACTTCGCTTCCCAGATCCATGAAGTGTTTGAATACCCAGAGGGAAGTAAAGATGTCTCTGTTCAGCTGCTTCATGTACACCAGGGTTCACGTTCTGCAGCTGACTTTGCCATACACTTCAGGACATTAGCAGCCCAAAGTGGATAGAATGAAATTGCACTCAAGACTGTGTTCAGAGAGGGAATAAACTACAATCTGCAGGCTGAACTCGCATGTAAGGGTGAGGATTCAACTCTCACTGAATTAATTTAATTGGCAGTAAGGATTGATAATTTACTGCGCAATTCACCATGTTCAAATATTAGCTCCAAGTCATGGCCATCAGTCCATAGTCAAGTCCAGGCATGTCCCGAAGCTCCTGAACTGATGCAGATCACCTATATCAGAGTTTCTGATGAAGAATGCGATCGTCGTCATCAGGAGCGACTGTATTACTGTGGTGAAGGGAATCATCGAAACTCCACATGCCCTCACAAAGGCAAGAAATATCAAGAGTCCAGAACTTTTGTGAGTACCATGAACATTTAATCTCCCACAAACCACAGTTTCTCTCTTCCCACTGTGCTCTCCTTTGATAAACTGAAATTTGTTTCTGCACTCGTCGACTCAGGGGCTGCTGTGAATTTAATTCATCAAGGTCTAGTACGAGAGCTCCATATCCCTGCAGTACCTTGTATACCCACCATAAACATTATTGCTGTAAATAATGCACCTATACGCACAGGTATCACTCACCAAACTGTTTCAGTGACACTACGGGTTGGATTGTTCCACACAGAGATCATATCTTTCTATATCATCGACTCACCCAAGTATCTTCTCATCCTGGGTCACCCATGTCTGGCTATTCATGATCCCATCATCTCCTGGAAATAGGGTGAGTTAAAACAATGGTCTGATTATTGTCAGTCAAACTGTCTTCATGTCACAGTCACCATGCCATGTTTAACTATTAGCATTGAAATTCCTGAGAACCAAGCTCAAATCCAGGTCCCCAGTGAATATTCTGAATTTGCCGAGGTATTCAGTAAAATCAAGGCAACCCAACTACCCCCTCAACGTCCATGGGACGGCGCTGTTGAGTTACTTCCCAACATGGCACCCCCTAGGAGCAAAGCCTATCCATTGTCAAGACCTGAAACCATGGCCATGGAGACTTACGTCGAGGAGGCTTTAGCTTCAGGGTTCATTCGTCCTTCCACCTCACCAGCTGCAGCAGGCTTCTTCGTCGAGAAGAAAGATGGAGGGCTCCGTCCAAGCATTGACTACCGGGGATTGAACATAGTGACAATCAAGTACAGGTACCCACTCCCTCTTGTGCCGTCTGCCCTAGAACAACTACATGAAGCACGCATCTACACAAAACTGGATTTGAGGAGTGCTTACAACCTGATTCGTATTAGAGAGGGAGACGAGTGGAAAACCGCATTTATCACCACTAGGGGGCACTATGAATACCAGGTGATGCCTTATGGCCTGCCAACGCACCAGCTGTGTTCCAGTCGTTCATCAACGAGATCTTCAGAGACCTCCTCAACAGATGTGTCATCGCCTACATTGACGACATCCTCATATACTTTCCAAGATAAAGCACAACACAAAGATGTTAAAATGATCCTCTTCCACCTTCTGAAGCACCAACTCTATGTGAAAGCAGAAAAGTGAGTTCCACACTACCCATACAACATTCTTGGGGTATATCATCAGTCATAGAGGTGTTGAGATGGATGACTCCAAGATCAAGGCAGTCACGGAGTGGCCAAGACCCAACAATGTTAAGGAGCTACAACGTTTCCTGGGTTTTGCAAACTTCTACAGGAACTTTTTCCCAACTACAGTCTCATCTCTGCCCCTTTAATGTCATTGCTCAAAGGAAAACCATCCAAGCTACCATGGAGTGACTCTGCTCAAAAAGCCTTCGACACCCTCAAGACAAGTTTCATGACCGCCCTCATTCTCAAGAACCCAGATCCTAACCAACTGTTCATTGTGGAAGTGGATGCCTCAGACTGCGGCATAGGGGCGGTTCTCTCTCAACGCCATGGTAATCCTGGAAAACTTTATCCTTGTGCTTTTCCCGTAAAGTGAACTCGGCTGAAAGGAACTATGATGTTGGAAATAAAGAGCTACTCTCCATGAAGGCTGCACTAGAAGAGTGGCGCCACTGGCTTGAAGGTTCTTCAAGGTTCCAATTCACAGTCACCTACCGCCCTGGCAGCAAGAACTGCAAAGCTGATACTCTTTCCCGTCATCACGATCCCCTTCACAATATACCTCAAAATGAATCCATATTACCACATTCTGTTCTCATTGCACCCATAAGCTGGGACATCATGGAAGAAATCCAAAGAGCCCAACAAACAGACCCTGCACCACCTGAATGCCCTCCTACAAATCAGTACGTACCACACACTCTACGCCAAAGAACAATCCAATGGATTCATACCTCCTTCTGCACTGGACACCCTGGCATCCAGAGGACTATAAGCCTGGTACGTAACTCATTTTGGTGGCCCTCAATCATTAATGACGTCACTGTTTATGTTAAGGCATGTCAAGTGTGTGCATAGTCTAAAACCCCTAGAGAACTGCCAGCCGGCCTGCTACAGTCACTGCCTATCCCTCAGAGACCCTGGTCCCACCTGTCCGTCGACTTCATCACCAATCTGCCAAACTCCAATGGGTATACCACCATCTTTGTTATCATTGATTGTTTCTCTAAGTCATGCAGACTAATCCCTTGAAAGGTCTACCCACTGCCATGGAAACTGCTAACGCTCTTTTCCACCAAGTTTTCAGGATCTATGGTCTACCAGAAGACATAGTGTCAGACCGAGGACCACAGTTCACTTCCAGAGTCTGGCAGGCTTTCTGTAAACAGCTAGACATCAACGTCAGCCTCACGTCGGGTTATCATCCTCAAGTTAACGGACAGGTGGAGAGGCTAAACCAGGAAATCGGCAGGTATCTCAGGTCTTACTGCAGTCGAGAACAATAGAGGTGAAGCGACTTTCTCCCATGGGCTGAATACGCCCAGAACTCCCTCACGCACTCCTACTGGACTCACTCCAATGGCGGAGCTAGGGGGTGGCCAGGGGTGGCCATGGCCACCATGGACTGAAGCCTGGCCACCCCATTGGCCACCCCACTTGCAATTGCCATTTTTGTAATGTTCTGTAATGAATGAGGCTGGTATCGCTTCAGCCGACTGCCAGAGGGAGCCCTCTCCCGAATACTGACACTGAACCGTTTCTTCTATGGTGACTTCCTGTTTGTATCATAAATAGCCATGCCTTGCCATTGTGACCTTGCGAAGTATTGCCAGTTTTACGGCCTTACCAAGTGTTATTCTCATTGTCTGATTTATTGCCTACTTGTTATGACCATTGTGCCTGCTTTACTGGATTACCGATTTTGGATTACTGTTTTGCTCTGCTTGCCTGGTTGGACCGATTACCTGTTAACAACTACTTTGCTTGCTTCACGACTATGTCTCTGCCTTGTGTTTTGGATTTGTATGCTGATTGTAAATTTCCTGCATTTGGATTCTACCTTCGCCTCCATGTCGAGTCCCTCACACCGTATGGCACACACGATTCATACGACCTGATTCCGTTTGAACCAGTTACATACTGCTGTGCTCAATCTAAAACACTTAACATTTCTACTTTTCTAATGATTTAGTTTGGGTTTGATATTATTTATTTATTTATATTATTTTTTTTCAGAGATTATTGTTAAAGTACATGAATATATTGATCAAACACATGACCAGTACTGCACACTGATGAAAATATTTATTTCTCTCCACATTGTAAAGTCAGTCAATACATCCATGCATTTCCAAAGGTTGCATTTTGCACTAAAAATCAGAACAGAACATATTCTAAATAGAATATAGTACATACAACACAGCAAAAACATTAGTGGAGACAAAAAAGCAAGCATGAATTAAAAATAAAAACTTAAGCATCATCTCTTTGCCTAGCTGGATCTGGCCATAGCACTTCGTCCACATCACAGGCTATGTCCTCTCTCGCAAGAAAACAAGGGAAGAATCTTCTTGAATGGCGAATCCATCCTTGCACAGACCCTGCATCAACTAGGTCGCTGGCCTCCTCCATGGCTTGAATGAGGGGTATCCTGACATAGGGCTGGAGATCATAAACCTTCCACTGCCATGCCCTAAATGGGGTTAAGGAAGGGAGAGTATGGTGGGAGGTATTGGAGTGAAAATTGTGGATGCTGATGAAACCTGTTTTGGACCAGAGCAGATCAGTGGAAAGATACACTGTCACAGATGACAATGTATCTCATCTGCTCTGCATCTATTTGGTCTTCTGCTGTGATGATGTTGTGTAGTCTGTCAAAAAATGTGAGTATGTGGGCCGTTTTGTAAGGACCTAAGTTGGCATGGCGGTGGAGGACTTTATTCTGCGTGATTGCAGCGCACACTGTGATGTTACAGTACCACCGTGTTGGCCCGGGACATTCAAATTAGCTCTGTGGTCAATGATGTTTCTCCTTCCTCTTAACGCAGCATTGCCTTTTTATAGTGCTTACGCCTGATTGGTGAGTTTACAATTAAGCACCTAAGTGTCTGTACACCTGGCGGCCGTGTTTGATCAATTGGTTCATAGGTGTGGTATTTTGAAAGGCAGTGCTTTGAAATGGCAAAGAAGTGACATCATGTTAGATTTCTGTGTCTAATGTAGAGAAGTATGTTTAGTGTTTTGCAAAACACTGTGTGTACTGTTTTGAAAAAAGTGTGAGGCTGAGAATGTGCTTAAAGTTGTACAGATCTGGCCCCTGATGTATAAAATTTGCAATTTTCCACGCACATATCGGGATTTATAAAAAAATACACTTGCTGTAAATATGTGCGCACCGTCCGGAAACTCTTGACTGTGCGTACGCACTCTTTTACTGGCGTGTGTGAATTGCCGACTCCAGCTGGACAAATAATGAACTGAACAGACTGATTATAAACTCTGATTTTCATTTAATTCACATTTAGAATAAAAAGTATGTAGTTAAGCACTTGAAACAGAAGTAATCCTTATCAAGCCAATAGTAGGCTATATTATTTTTATGTAACTAATTGAAAAGGAATTCAAATATAAGCTGTAACAGGGAAATATTGATTTGGGATGCATGGAGAAATTTCCCCTGTCATCATAGAGAAGGAACATACAGTAACTAAAAATGACAGCGAAGATTTCTTAGTTTGAGATATTTTCTGTTCTATTGCAATCATATACTGAGATAAATACAGATTATCTGTAATGCGATGTGTACTTGACTCTGACTGGCGTGAAATGGCTCAGTAAAATGGACAGTAGCTATAAGACAGGCACTGCTGGCCACATTCAGTAGTCGAACGGATCATTGGAGAGACATGTCTCATCAGAAACAGTATTGTACAGCTGCAAACAGGTACAGAAATGCATATAAAATGTGCATCACTGCTCCATTTTCATCCTGACCCTCATCGCAATGAAACCCCATTCTAGTCTAATAAAAACATTTAGAAAAGTACATTTGCGCTTCAGCTCTTTTCTTTTTTTTTTTTATGTAAAATACCAGTCAAATATAAAATCTTAGTAATCTGATGATATCAGACAATGCTGCACAAAGAATTTTAATAATTTTCGTTTTGTTTCCAATACTAAATATTTAACTTCTCAATAAAAACACCCTTAAAATTATTTAAAAGTCTTGGTTAGATTTATGTCTGCAAAGATAAAAACATTTTGCCAAGGGATATTCAAGATATATTCTTTGAAAACAAATTCATATCTTAATAAATTATTTTTTCTTCATGGTGCAGCATCTAACCTTTGGGCACATGTGACATTTACAGTCTTATTTCTTATAATACAGTTTCCCGTACCGTAAACGCAGTAATCACGTGTCTTAATGGTGAAATGCATATGGTAATTGTATGCAGATGAGGATATGCATAGTAAAAGCAGGCGCTGTACACTCCATATATGGTTATTTTGGGGAGGAGGTGGGGTGGGGAATGAATCGCGTGCATGTATGAACAATCTTCCGCTAGCTGGGATTTATTAAGGGAACTATGCGCAGGTTCTGGCGTACGTACGGTTTTATAAATCTGACTTTTTTTGTGCGTACGCAAAATCTGACTGTTGTGCTTACGCACACTTTTAGGAAGAAATCTAAGCAGAGTTTTATACATGAGGCCCCTGGGCTGAGATTTTGCTCCTTGAGTGTCAGGTTTCACTAACTGTGTGTTATTTTTAATTTTAGTGTGTATGCCTTTGTAAAAAACTGTAACAAAATATGCGTTCCTGTTGACTGTATCACATCACTTAAAACCAAAAATATAACTTGCTTTTGGCGCCACTCTGTGGACATTTCACCTGGAAACTTGAGTTCACACGTGCCAATATGTACAACACTCCCAGCTTCGGCCACTGGGGGCAGTGCTTCAAAATTTGATTTGAATTACAGCAGCAGGACTTTCAACCTGCTGTCACCGAATTCACAGTGCGATCAGTCTGATCTGGTACGCTTTATACTTGTGCACAACTGCCTAAGTGCTTTTCGCTGCATTTAGTTTTGCCAACTTTTTTGTTGTACTGACCGACCGAGGTTGGTGCACAATGACTGGTGGGTAAATTTCCCAAACCAGTACTTTTGAAGTGAGGTATAAATGTAAACTTGCTCCTCATGTCATTTGCTGTGCCCTTTGGACTGATCATACCTGTATACAATCCCTAAATTTTGGAATCTCAACAAACTCCACTTCACAAGGCATTATTGGGTGATTTAGCCAACCTGCTATCCTTCTGACAACAAACAGAACACCACTGACCACCTTTGACTTCTCTGCGCTTTCTGTCATTTTATATAACAGATCCTACTATTTAGTTCTTCGCAGTGTTTTGAGAAACAACAGGCCTTCATTGCACAAACTGATTAATTACAGTAACTTGATAGAAGTGTTTGTCAGGAGGGTTCATGCTGTTTCTGGCATGATGAGAGTGCATGCTGGAGTGCGGTAAGGATTATGTCACAAACTGTGAATAAACTAATAGAGCAAACGCATGAATCAGGTGACCAGAAGTCTCAGGCTCAGATGGAGTGCCCACAGTCAGTTCACTGATCATCTGATGCATATTGTGAGCCCAAGCTCATGAAAATTATGTGACTGTTGCAACATTTTTGAAAAATGATATAATGTGACCCCTTACACTTTCGCGAAGTATTTCCGAGGTAAAATGTCCACTATGTGTTGCTAAAAGCGAGTGTTTCCCAAACAGATGCTAATGCTCTGTGGAGTCTTACATCAACAAAACCTACCTTCCTCCCTACCCTAAACCTTCAACCAAAACCTAACTGAAAGTGTCATAAATGCAAATGTGAGATTTAAAGTAAAAAAATACATTTAAAAAAACGCAATCGCTGAAGCAATCATGTCATTTTGTGGTGCTTCTATGACACTTTCAGCTCACGTGCTTGCTCTTCAGGACTTGCACCCGGTCTTTTGCGTCGCAAGTGCAACTCTCTATCAGTTGAACTACCATGCAAATTGATAGCACTCGAACACGAGCAGGGGCACTTTTTTTTTTAATCAGTCTGCCTGGAACTAAAGTTGTGTTTATACAGCACCCTCTTGAAGCATTTTCGATGATGAAATAATCACTGGATCTGCCAAAGTTTGACAGTTTAAGTTTAAATCTTTGAATGATATTGAACAGAACTGTCCTGTATATTCTGCTCGGTCTTCTTAGTTTATGTCTATGAAATAGTTTTCCATGGGTGGTGCCATGATGATTCCAATTGCCTGTTTTCTGTATCTGGTCTCGAGACGCAATGTAAAAACTACCAAAACAAGGAATGCAGCAGAAAACAGTGTTTTTTTTTTTTTTTTGGTGTAAAAATTAATTTCAGGCTCAACTTGTGCATCTGTTGACTGTCATAACAACTCAAAGTAGTTTATGATTTCAATGTAACTAAGCTCGGATGATCGTTTCATATCATCTACACACTCAGGTGAGGCACTGTCAATAAAAAAAAATAAAAAAACTATCAGTCATCTCAACTCTCAACAAAATATTGGCACTATGCAGCTAGTACTGCCACTCCCTAAACGCTATTTTGCAGTCTGTGTAGGGCCCCAACTCCCTCGGGGGCACCAGAAACTCCACTGGCTGCCTTAACTAGCACGTTATACATTATTCAATGACCCGGTAGCAGTCGCGGAACACCATTGCCACTTTCACATAACCCCCCCACCCCACCCGCCGTCCGATGATCATGAAGCTCTGGCGGCCAATTCCACATGTTTTTGACAATTTTTACAAATTTAATAAATATTACAGTACCCGCTAATAATACATGCTGATGCGAGTGAAAACACTAGAGACTGGAAATTGAAAAGTTGAATCGTGGAATACTTCTGCGTTCAGGAAAAAGGTGGATAGAATAATATAGCTCAGATAACCCTGCCCCCCGAAACACATGTCAGTCACCCAGCTGTTCCTGTCTAAGTGGGCAGTTCTTGGTCAGAATTAGCTGCAATGTGGCCTATACTTTTTGCTGTTTAGTCAGAGTTCTGGCTATGTGAGGCTTGACGGACCAGTGGTGTCACAATATTCTCCCTACCGCCTGCATGCACCATTGCCGTCATGATGGCTGGCACCCACGACATTTCAGTGTTGCTGGCACTGAAGTCGTTCTGCAAGTCAGTGTAAAAGATGCCTATGCAGGAAGGGAAAGACAGGGTCAATGCCATGACCAGAAAAGTGGCCGCGAGGACCACCCAGCCCCAGCCACCATCAGGTGCACCATCCTCTGCTCCTCCAGTGAAATGATGCTGCACCTCAGGAAAGGAGGCGGATCCCTCTTCCTGTTGGTCCCGCTCTTCTGACTCACAGCTTGCCGTCTTTTTCAACCCAGGCTCTGATTTTACGGTCTGCAGAGAGGATGTTCTGCTGCATGTTACGCTGTAGATGGCCACATCACCGCTGTCTCTTCTCTGGAGCATTCGGTGATCATTGTTGTGTTTGGTCTGATGGGGATGATGTTCCTCCACACCCTCTGTCATTGTGTTTAGCTAAGGGGCCTCTCCTCACTCGGGTCTACATGGAAAAGACAACAATAAACAAATATATTATACTGTATATTTTATATTAAATATATTATAATACCATCTACACATATTGAATATGACTTTGTAGCTAAGATGTTTTTTGCTACCCTTGAGGAATTAATGGCAGATAAATATCTCCCTTTTTGATATACACTGACAAGTCTGAGTGTAGAAATTAGATTGTAAAATAAACGTATAGCCTTTTCTTACTTTTACATAAGAGGTATTATGTATTTTGATATTAAGCATTCCTTTTGACTCTACATGACACATAATGGTCCCCCCATGCAAGAAGCTTTTCGTGTTTCATTTCTCAACATGCAGTTGTCAGCCGTATTCAGTCGAACAGCCTCGTTTGATGAGTAGTATTATGGGAATGAGTGAGGAGTAACCTCTTTAAATCCTTGTTTGAGCTGAAACCAAAAGCAATATTCACCCGAAACCCAGCAAAAAAAGGTTTTAATATACAGAAAACTAATTAGGCAAGAAATGGTGTTAAGAGAGGCCAACTGAAAAGTGAAAGGTCTTTGGCTTTGGGCTGTGTAAATATGTAAATTATTTTAATTTGGGGTTGGACAATATCATATCTATTGATTTTATATTTTGAATGTAGCAAATAGTCAGAACATTAAATTAAACTGCCAAAAATTATATATCCTAGCCATAAAATCATCAACTTTCTGTATGGATTTATAGTGGTCTGCGATTGTGTATTTGACCAATTTAACTCCTCTCTCCGTGCGTGTGTGCGTGTTGTTGTTTTTTGCAGTACTGTGCAAAAGTCTTTGGCACATAAGATGTTTCACACAAACATTTGTCTTAAGATGTTTTTTTTTGTATCTTCAGCTTTAGTGTGTCAATAGGAAATATACATTTTAGACTCCCAAACATTATTTTTGCAAATAGAAAAGATTAGAATAGAAGCACAGGGAGCCCTGCAACCCCCACAGACCCCCTACCCACTGAACATTGAGTCAGTCTGAGATTACATAAAGAGACAGAAGCAATTAAGACAGCCAAAACAGATAGAAGAACAGTGTTGAATTCTCCAAGAAGCTTTGAACATCCTATCTGCTAACAACCAAGAAAAACTGTGTCCAGGTGTACCTCGGAGAATTGGTGCTGTTTTGAAGGCAAATGTGGTCACACTTAATATTGATTTAGCTTTTTTATGTTTACTGGACTTTGTATGACATTAAGTGATAAATGAAAACTATTTATGGCATTATTTTTTAAGACATCCTCACTATGCAACATTTTTCACAAGTGCCTACAATGTTTGCACAGTACTGTATATGGACACAACCTCTCTCTCTGAGCTTGGTCACATGACTATCAATCTCATCATATTCTTCCTCACCACTCCATTTTGGCATTGACCTCAATGATTCTATTTCTTTATTTTTAATTTTTTTTCTTTCCTTTTTTTTTTTTTTTTTTTTTTAACCATAGGCAACCATAGTTTCCACCAAAACACCTTAGTTACAGTTGTTGTGCTCGCAATAAATCTGAGGTAGAATTGGTGACCATCACGGTCATAAAATATTAATAATAATAATAATAATATTAATAATAATAATAAAGAAGGCCAAAACAGGATTCGATCTTATTTTATTATGATTCTAAAGTAACAATAATTGTCATAATCATGATATTTAAATTACTATGGTAACGGTGCGTAAAAGAAACAAATAATATTTTTATATATCATTAATAATTTATCATCATCATTAATATTACATTATATTGGCCACACCCCCCAAAGTTAGAAGGCTATCACAGAGAAGCCCTTTTTAAGATGCAAGACTGTTGAAGCAATGAAGGCTAATGCATGTATATAACAATAATAATAATAATAATAATACAAAAAGCATGTCCACTACAGTCCACAATAATGAACTGCTGGCTCTCAGAAGACTATTCAAGAATCTGCAACATTCAGTATATTTGATAATAGCCTATAATTCAGAAAGTTTCATCATACCTAAATTCCCCCTTTTCTTCGCTGTCCCATCATCACCAGTTTATAGACCACATTCAACTTTCAGCGAAATCACAGCCGATCAACGCAATACAGCACTTCCTCAAAAGCACCTCTATTATCCCCAGTACAACCGAAAATGACTTTATTAACTGGTCACGCGATATTTTGATCGCTCTCCGGTCTCCATGGAAACGCTCACAGGTTATCGAGCGCCACAACGTAACTTATTTATTTTAGCGTAAAACACTAACAAAAGTGCCCTGACTCAATGAAACATTGGACAATATACGTAAACGATAGGATGTCCTTATACCACAAATCCTAATAGCGCAAATAAAGTTGCGATGAAGACACTACACCTGCTTAATGTGCGGTCAGCAGTGCAAGTCATCCATAGAAAAATGCATATACTGTACATACAGTCATCCTTATTATACATCCTAATATTATGTTAATTTCGTCGGCTGAATAAGCCAAAATAACCAACAAGATGTTATTCTCACCTTTCTGGCGTATAGATCTGCACTTGACGTGAAGTGGTCCTTGTGTCCTGATTCCTGATGTTGACACTGAACAGCACGCGCAGTACTAAGAGAGAGCTCGTGACTGAACTTTACGAACTCCATTGCGAGTTCTTCGTCACTGCTTTATTACTACTGGGCTCTGACGTATGAGCAGTAGGTCGCCAATGGCCAATCCCGCCCACGTCAAGACGGAGCCCACTATATAAATGCATAAAACATGACATCCCATTACTCTTGAAGACATGAGGCCGTTCAGTGAATGTTTTGAGATGGTTATCAAATTGAGAAGTAGTGTCAATTCTATGCCGTTTAACTTCATAAAGTGGTATTTTAAACTGTATTTCAAAGAAATTTCTCAAATAAAAGGCCTATCTTTGATCACGTGGGCTAACTATTTAAGGAAAATTTACTTTAATGATAATGTTTAACATATTTAATATATAATTTACTCAATTTTGAAGATGCATTGAAAATGGATTATGAGTTATGGGTAACAGCATAAAAACAAAGTCTGTTTAACTGTAATATGGGCCATTTCCATGTTTGGTGATAAAATATTAAATTACTTTAAAAAAGTACCCACACATATGTACAATATAAGTACAACGGACTAACAAAATGTGTGTGTTTGATTATATATAAACTCAGCAAAATAAAAGAAACGTCCCTTTTTCAGGACACTGTATTTTAAAGATAATTTTGTAAAAATCCAAATAACTATACAGATCTTTATTGTAAAGGGTTTAAACAATGTTTTCCCTGCTCATCTGCGTGAACGTGCCTTAGGCATGCTGCATGGAGGCAAGAGGACTGCAGATGTGGCCAGGGCAATAAACTGCAATATCCATACTGTGAGACACCTAAGACAGTGCTACAGGGAGACAGGAAGGACAGCTGATCATCCTCGCAGTGGCAGGCCACGTGGAACCACACCTGCACAGGATCGGTACATCTGAATATCACACCTGCGGGACAGGTACAGGATGGCAAAAACAACTGCCCAAGTTACACCAGGAACGCACAATCCCTCCATCAGTGCTCAGACTGTCCACAATAGGCTGAGAGAGGCTGGACTGAGGGCTTGTAACCCTGTTGTAAGGCAGGTCCTTACCAGACATCACCGGCAACAAAGTCGCCTATGGGCACAAACCCATCTTCGCTGGACCAGACAGGACTGGCAAAAAGTGCTCTTCACTGACGAGTTGCGGTTTTGTCTCACCAGGGGTGATGGTCAGACTCGTGTTTATCGAAGGAATGAGCGTTACACCAAGGCCTGTACTCTGGAGCGGGATCGATTTCATGGTCTGGGGCGGTGTGTCACTGCATCATCGGACTGAGCTTGTTGTCATTGTAGGCAATCTCAACACTGTACGTTACAGGGAAGACATCCTCCTCCCTCATGTGGTACCCTTCCTGCAGGCTCATCCTGACATGACAATGCCACCAGCCACACTGCTTGTTCTGTGTGTGATTTCCTGCAAGACAGGAATGTCAGTGTTCTGCCATGGCCAGCAAAGAGCCCAGATCTCAATCCCATTGAGCACGTCTGGGACCTGTTTGATCGGAGGGTGAGGGCTAGGGCCATTCCCCCCCAGAAATGTCCGGGAACTTGCAAGTGTCTTGATGGAAGAGTGGGGTAACATCTCACAGCAAGAACTGGCAAATCTGGTGCAGTCCATGAGGAGGAGATGCACTGCAGTACTTAATGCAGCTGGTGGCCACACCAGATACTGACTGTTACTTTTGACCCCCCCCCCCCCCTTTGTTCAGGGACACATTTTTCCATTTCTGCTCGTCACGTGTCTGTGAAACTTGTTCAGTTTATGTCTTAGTTGTTGAATCTTTTTATGTTCATACAAATATTTACACATGTTAAGTTTGCTTAAAATAAAAGCAGTTGAAAGTGAGAGGACGTTTATTTTTTTGCACGCACACACACACACCTCTATCCTTAGTACCTGGGGGTACGAACACCCCATCATTTTCAAGTGCTTGACTATGCCACCTCCTGGTAAGGGCAGGAGGTACCCCAAATATCTACAATTGTCCTGCCCACAAAGGGCCAGTAAACGGAAAGGCCAGAAAATGAATACAAAATGTATTATTGCAATTCTAGAAGTACAAATGTGCATGGTAAAATGTCAAAAGAAATAAAAGACTGCATTGAAATAGACTGGTTGTGCTCCTCAGACAGGAAAGTCGAGTCTGCTTCACACACGCACACACCAACAACCCGCCACCTGTGAAAAACAGAGGGAAAGAGACAGAAAGCCAACACCATACACATGCAAAAAATTGGCAAATTCAACACATGCAGTAGGCTACATAAAACAAAATGCATAAAAACAATAGAGAAACAGTGACTGGCCTGGTCCCTTTAAGAAAACAAAAATACATAGTTGCCTACTGTATCTCAAACATTTTAATACTAACAAAGGAGAACAACCTTCGCAAGAATACACAACCACAATAAAGCACAAATCCAAAATTGCAGCACTAGACCCAAAGAAGCTCAAAAAACAACAAAAAAACAAAACAAACATAAAACACAGATAAACCTCAAATCACACCATAAAAAAATGTGTGTAATATATATATATATATATATACACACACACACACACAACGCTATTAAAAGCAACACACAAAGCTATCAACTTTGCATACCTATATGAAAGGATAAAGAGAAAACTCAGGGAACATTACAGATTTTTCAGCGACAAACACACCTCTGTTGGTCACCGCAACCAATATTTATACCTTCTTAATCGTGTGTCTAACTCAACACACCTGGGACTCATCATTAATCATTCTGCCTCCCCCTTCAATATGCCCCAATCCCCACACTTATAAATTATAAATTTGTAAAATGACAACCTTTTGTACTCCATATTGCTACAGTATTTTACCTTATATTTCTCTATTACCTATTTTTGTTGTTCAGAGTGGTGAGGTGTACTGAATAAAGAAAGTTTCATGTTCAAACACACTAAATAGGTGGTCCAGGAGCTATAACCATTGTTCTCTTGCAGTGATCTAGGCATCTGACCTTAGGTTGCTCCATAAGAACTATCCCTGTAATAGGTATAATGTTATGCACTTTGGATAGAAGCATCAGAAGAGTAACATATTGCTATAGTTGCATACTACACATAAACACATACATGAACATAGTATTTAACATATATTTAATTACACAATGGAAGGAGAATGAAATGTAACATAAAAATGTAACATTAGTGTTAAGTGCATTTAATATACACATATGGGTCACATATACAACAAATAAACAATATGCATGAGAGGTAGTGATGCAGAATTGATGTCAAGCCTTTAGGCATTTAGCCAGTTAGCTTCTGATTGGCTAATTGGCGTCAGTTGGAGGTGTACCTGTGGATGTATTTTAAGGCCTACCTTCAAACTCAGTGCCTCTTTGCTTGACATCATGGGAAAATCAAAAGAAATCAGCCAAGACCTCAGAAAAAAATTGCAGACCTCCACAAGTCTGGTTCATCCTTGGGAGCAATTTCCAAACACCTGAAGGTACCATGTTCATCTGTACAAACAATAGTACACAAGTATAAACACCACGTGACCACGCAGCCATCGTACCACTCAGGAAGGAGACGCATTCTGTCTCCTAAAGATGAATGTAATTTGGTGCGAAAGTGCAAATCAATCCCAGAACAACAGCAAAGGAAATTGTGAAGATGCTGGAGGAAACAGGTAGACAAGTATCTATATCCACAGTAAAACGAGTCCTATATTGACATAACCTAAAAGGCTGCTCAGCAAGGAAGAAGCCACTGCTCCTAAACCACCATAAAAAAGCCAGACTACAGTTTGCAAGTGCACATGGAGACAAAGATCTTACTTTTTGGAGAAATGTCCTCTGGTCTGATGAAACAAAAATGTAACTGTTTGGCCATAATGACCATCTTTATGTTTGGAGGAAAAAGGGAGAGGCTTGCAAGCCGAAGAACACCATCCCAACCGTGAAACATGGGAGTGGCAGCATCATGTTGTGGGGTGCTTTGCTGCAGGAGGGACTGGTGCACTTCACAAAATAGATGGCATCATGAGGAAGGAAAATTATATGGATATATTGAAGCAACATCTCAAGACTTCAGCCAGGAAGTTAAAACTCGGTCGCAAATGGGTCTTCCAAATGGAAAATGACCCCAAGCATACCTCCAGAGTTGTGGCAAAATGGCTTATGAACAACAAAGTCAAGGTATTGGAGTGGCCATCACAAAGCTTTGACCTCAATCCGAAATTTGTGAGCAGAACTGAAAAAGCGTGTGCGAGCAAGGAGGCCTACAAACCTGACCCAGTTACACCAGTTCTGTCTGGAGGAATGGGCCAAAATTCCAGCAACTTATTATGAGAAGCTTGTGGAAGGCTACCCAAAATGTTTGACCCAAGTTAAACAATTTAAAGGCAATGCTACCAAATAATAACAAAGTGAATGTAAACTTCTGACCCACTGGGAATGTGATGAAAGAAATAAAAGCTGAAAAAAATCATTCTCTCTACTATTATTCTGACATTTCACATTCTTAAAATAAAGTAGTGATCCTAACTGACCTAAGACAGGGAATGTTTTCTACGATTAAATGTCAGGAATTGTGAAACACACACACACACACACACACATATATATATATATATATATGCTTGATTACATATAGTCATTATTAAATATAATGTTCAGACTGATATTTAATAAGAAAGTAAATCATTAATGATCATTAATATAATTTGATGGCTGTCAAGGGGAACCTTTTTAAATGGACGATCTCTTTAACTGAAGACAAACTGAGCTGTTTCACTTGTTGCTTGTGGATAAATGCAGATATATTATTTAAGTGTGGAAATGTTCTTGGATTGATTATACAGTCCAGAATGTAAAATCAGACATTTACTTTTACATTTATTCATTTGGCAGACGCTTTTATCCAAAGCGACTTACAAAAGAGGAAAACATAAGCGAATCATCTTAAGGAGACAGTGGTATGAAAAGTGCCATATTACAAAGTTTCACTGGCATCAGAATAGTATTCAAAACAGAATAAAATGCAACAGGAATTTTTTTTTTTTTTTTTTTTTTTAATGACTGGTTAAGTGCTCATGGAAAAGTCATTTTTTTCAGACTCTACAGTATTACTTTCACATGAAGACCTTAAACAAATCAGCAAAAACATGAGTCACAGACAGGCAGATGGCACAGGTGAAATTTAAGACCACCTCAGGTCAAAAAGGCAGTGCCTAAAATAGTAAACAGGCACACAGGATGCTTATGTCATCTGCGTTAACGGAGAAAACAAATTAGACAAGAAATCATGTCAACATAGAGTGTAGTTCCTCCTAGTTATTTCACCCTCCTAATGTATTATTTCATCGTCCTATACTTATTACTATTTCATATTGTAGGCTAAAGGCATTCAGACCCCTAGATATGGTCATGTTAAAGGGATAGTTCACTCAAAAATTTAAATTCTCACATAATTTACTCACCCTCATGCCATCTCAGATGTGTATGACTTTCTGTCTTCTGCAGAACACAAATTAAGTTTTTTAGGAGAACATTCCAGCTTTGTTGGTCCATACAATGCAAGTTAATGGTGGCCAGAACTTTGAAGCTCTCAAAAAGCACATAAAGGCAGCATAAAAGTAATCCATATGACTCCAGTGATTATATCTATATCTTCAGATGTGATATGAGAGGTGTGGGTGAGAAAAATATCAATATTTAAGTCCTTTTTACTATCAATAGGCCTTTTTCACACTTCCGCGTTTCTTGC